>NC_069504.1:61789443-61811943 GCF_027579735.1 Bombina bombina | reverse complement strand
GCATGTGTGTATCTCTGGGGCAAATACACATCAGTGTGAGCAAATATGCATGTGTGTATCTCTGGGGCAAATACACATCGGTGTGAGCAAATATGCATGTGTGTATCTCTGGGGCAAATACACATCGGTGTGAGCAAATATGCATGTGTGTATCTCTGGGGCAAATACACATCTGTGTGAGCAAATGTGCATGTGTGTATCTCTGGGGGCAAATACACATCTGTGTGAGCAAATGCGCATGTGTGTATCTCTGGGGACAAATACACATCGGTGTAGGCAAATGCGCATGTGTGTATCTCTGGGGACAAATACACATCTGTGTGAGCAAATGCGCATGTGTGTATCTCTGGGGACAAATACACATCGGTGTAGGCAAATGCGCATGTGTGTATCTCTGGGGACAAATACACATCTGTGTGAGCAAATGCGCATGTGTGTATCTCTGGGGACAAATACACATCTGTGTGAGCAAATGCGCATGTGTGTATCTCTGGGGACAAATACACATCTGTGTGAGCAAATGCGCATGTGTGTATCTCTGGGGACAAATACACATCTGTGTGAGCAAATGCGCATGTGTGTATCTCTGGGGACAAATACACATCGGTGTAGGCAAATGCGCATGTGTGTATCTCTGGGGGCAAATACACATCTGTGTGAGCAAATGCGCATGTGTGTATCTCTGGGGACAAATACACATCTGTGTGAGCAAATGCGCATGTGTGTGTATCACTGAGGGCAAATACACATCGGTGTGTGTGAATGTGAATGTCTGTGTGCATGAGACTTGAAAACATTTATAAAGCGTTTAAATGCACCTTAAAGTCTCACTCTTTATATCAAAGTCACCAAATTTATAAATATTTTTTTTGTTTACCTGACAATAGGTCATTACATAAAAGGCACTGACTGTGGCCAAAAATGTTGATTGTCAACTGGTAATGAGGAGCCAAATATGACCCTCAGAAGAGTATAGGTTACAGGAGTGGCTTCTGATGTTGGAAAGACTGTTCATTTATTTTTATGAATGAATGAATATATATATATATATATATATATATATATATATATATATATATATATATATATATATATATAATTTTGTAAAACACTGGGCCCTGTCCTTTTTAATAATTTTTATTAATGACTTGGAGGAAGGATTAAATCGCAACATCTCTATTTTTGCAGATGATACTAAGTTAAGTAAGATCATTAGGTCAGATCAGGATGAACTTTCGTTACAAGGGGATCTGCAAAAATTTGAAGAATGGGCAGGTAAATGGAAAATGAAATTTAATACAGGAAAATTGAAGTAAAAATAAGCAGGCAATGTATTATTTAAATGGCACAAGACTTAGCCAAACAGAGGGGAAAAAGGGATTTGGGAGTAATAACAGATAAGCTAAAAATGGGTGCACAATACAGGGCAGCAGCTACAAAGTCTAATAAGATACTAACATGTATTTAAAAAGGCATTGATCCCCTCACCTTGAGTATAGAGTGCAGTTCTGGGGACCGATCTCAAAAAAAGAAATTGCAAACCTAGAAAAAGTTCAGAGAAGGGCTACAAAGCTAATAAGCGGAATAGAGAATTTAAAATTAAGCCAAACTGGGTCTGTTTTCTCTAGAAAAAAGGCGCTTGAGAGGTGACATTACTTTATATAAATATATTCAAGGCCCATAAACAGATATGGCAGAAGCTCTGTTGTTTATTTGAAGAAAATTGTTTGTGACAAGAGGTGACGATTTAAGGCTGCAGGAAAGGAGATTTAATCTCCTGCAAAGGAAACGTTTTTTCACTGTAAGAGCAATAAAATAGTGGAACTCATTACCAAAGGAGGTAGTGAATGCCAATACCATTAATACATTTCAAAATGGTTTGGATACATTTCTGGCTAGAAACAGAATGCGTGGATATGACTGTTTGTGTTAAATGGGTGACCTTTTAATGGGATACATTTAAACTCATCTGGAGTTTTTATAAGTATATTAGATTTGTATAGGTTGAACTCGATGGACTTCAGTCTTTTTCAACCTCATCTGAAATGTTACTATGTAACACTGCTGCTATAGAGTACTAAAGACACGTGCACACTCCTGAGCCTACCTAGTTTTACTTTTCAATAAAATATACCAACAGAACAAAGCAAATTTGATAACAGAAGTGAATTGGAAAGTTGTTTAATATAGCATGCTCTATCCGAATCATGAACGTTAAATTTTGATTGTACTGTCCCTTTAATACTTGCATAAAATGTTAGCCAAGTACTCCATATAATCAGTTGGGTGGTGTGCCAATTAAAATTGTCCTGGGGAGAACACACGCGCGTTCTTTTATTTCTTTAGATTAACTCCTGAAGTGCTGTATGCAGGCACTGCAAACTGAAGGTTTTCACAATTTAGGAAGATTTGTGCTTGTATGGTGTAAGCTTCATTCCTTTGACTTGTGCACAAGAACACAGATTTATTTGCCAAATCAGAGGGTAATGTAGGGGTAAGTTTATGGATAGTAATTATTTTTTAAGGCGACAATGGAGTTTATGAGGCCCCTCCATTAAAACTGGTTGCAATGTGAGTGGAAGGGACTCATTAATCAATTAAATATATGCTTGCTCCAAAGTTTAAACCATACAATACCAACTGCAGTCTCGCTGTTCAGCAGAAAGATTTGGATTGCAAAATTAAAAGCAGAAAATTCCACTCCAACATAGAAACAGATCAAAATCACCATAAAAAGTTTGCAAGGACGTTGCATCACCAAATAATGTTTATATATTTTTATTATTCCTGTTGAGGAGAAAGCATATTTTTTTTTTTTATTGTTTTAAAATGTTCACCTCTTTGTCCCTTACACAGAGTACAAAATGCAGAATTGCATCATAAGAATGTAAGATGGAAATGATACCAGAATACACGAGTACACACTTTATTTGCTTCTACAAGTATTTGATGATATCTTGTGCTTTGAAAAATTATTAACAAAATGTTGCATGAAAAAAAAAAATCGTATCCATAAACTTACCCCCACATTACCCTCTGATTTGGCAAATAAATCAGTGTTCTTGTGCACAAGTCAAAGGAATGCACAAATCTTACTAAATTCTGTAAACCTTTAGGCTTGCATTGCCTGCATACAGCACTTCAGGAGTTAATCAGCTTGTAGCCTTCTCTGACAGCCACAGGGCTAAGCAGTAATTTATATAAAATATATAATACACAAGCACTTAATGTAGTCAGGCTTTTCCCTTAAAGGAAATGAATTATCCCACTGGGGAGGGCAGAAAACGAGGCTGTTTTCCATTTAATTACACTAACCGCACAAGAAATCAATGCAATCAGATAGATGCTTTGTGGCCAACACAGCTAAAGGTTCAATCATTTATCAGTTATATCTGAACTGATAAGAGAGGGAGCTTAGGGTAATATTTCACAAAAAAACAACACAATGAGAGCTTCAATGCAACTTGCTCAATCCCTAAAGCAATAAAATCTCTGCTGATAAGTGGAAGTATCCAAACACATCCCTACGTCAGTTATATATTCTGATTAGTAAAAACAAGAGGCTGTACTGATTTTAGATACATTTATACTTTTTAATTCTTGGCAAACTCTACCATACAGCAATAAGCAATTGTTTTAGGCATAACTTGTGTCAAGGAAAAAATAAAAAAGAGCTGTACTGTAAAAAGTGGGCAATAACAGTCTTGTTCATACATACAGAGGGTGAGTATTCCTATTGATTAAGTCAGGATATTAAAAGGACACTGAACTCAATTTTTTTCTTTTGTGATTCAGATAGAGCATGCAATATTAAACAACTTTCTAATTTACTCCTATTACATTTTCTTCCTTCTCTTGGTATCTTTATTTGAAATGCAAGAATGTAAGTTATGATACCGGCCCATTTTTGGTGAATAACCTGGGTTATTCTTGCTGATTGGTGGATAAATTCATCCACCAATAAAAAAGTGATGTCCAGAGTCTGAAACCATAAAGAAGCTTATATGCCTTCTTTTTCAAATAAAGATAGCAAATGAACGAAGAAAAATTGATAATAGGAGTAAATTAGAATGTTGCTTAAAATTGCATGCTCTATCTGAATCACGAAAGAAAAAATTTAGGTTAAGTGTCCCTTTAAGAATGAAGAATAGAATGCCTCCATAACGAACTAGCATACCATGTTGTGCGGCATTTTTGTGGACAACCAAAAAAAAAAAAAAAAAAAATATTTTATATATATATATATATATATATATATATATATATATATATATATATATATATATATATATATATATATATATATATATATATATATATATATATATATATATATATATATATATATATATACCTGATAAATTATTTTCTTTTGTAAAATGATGATGGTCCACAGTCCTCCATAACATATGGAATACATTTCTCACCACTAGGAGGAGGTCAAGAACCCATATCAAAGCTTAAAATCTCTCCCATCTCTCTCTTAGTTTAACATATAGCCCAGTAGAGAATAGGAAGGAAAGGTAGGAAAAGCAAAGCAGGGTCTATAGAGGTGTCATTCGAACTGTCACCCAAAAATTGAAAACGGGCCTGTGGACCATCATCATTGAAAGAAAAGATTTTATCAGGTAAGCATAAAGATAGTCCACAGTCCTCCATAACATATGGGATTAATACCCAAGCCAATGGTCTATATTATGAGAAGGTTGGGACAAATTTTCTGGCAGTTCTTATTTAGCCGACACTGCGGCCTGAAGGAATTTCCTGCATAAAGCTGCTTGCTAAAAAGCAAAACCTCAAGTGATAAACTCTGAAAAAAAGTACGCAGATAAGACATGTTGCAGTGTTGCATATCTGCTCCAAAGATGTAAAAAACAATGTTGCAATTGCTCTTGAAGAATGCTCTTCGAAAGCTGACCTAGTTACAGTCAAGAAAATGTCTTAAAGTGAATGTAAATTTGATGCTAAAGTGCCCGGTTTTCAAAACTTCAATTAAAAACGGGGGCACTTTAAGTCATCAAAATGTACATTTCACTCCTGTTGTGAAAAAAAACCTTACCTTTTAATCTTCACAGCAGCTCCAGCTTCCTCCGGTCTCACAAGCCATTTCTGATGTCAGAAATGATTGATAGGTCATCCTCCAATCACAGCTTCCCCCCCGGGGAATCAGTGTCTGATTCAGGAAGCCGGATGCCTCATTTTAGAACCAGGAAGAGGCTTGGGTGGAAGAAGCTGGAGCTGCTGTGAAGATTAAAAGGTAAGTTTTTTCACAACAGGAGTGAAATGTAAATTTTGATGAATTAAAGTGCCCCTGTTTTTAATCGAAGTTTTAAAAACGGGCACTTTAGCATCAAAATTGACATTCACTTTAAATACCTTGTTATGAGTTAAGAGGCAAACGCTACCTTAGTAGCTTTCTGCCCGTTACTAGATTTAGTAGTGAAATAAACTAGAAGTTTGACTGAAAACTATATTTGCTTGGAGATAGAACTTCAAAGCGTTTACTATAGTCAGATTATGTAATATCTGCTACCTATAGTTAGCAGGATCTGAACACAATGAAGGAACAACCATCTCCTGATAGGTATTTTCCTTTACGAAGAAAATAATATTTAATACAAAGTACAGCCTTCACCTTGTGAATAGTGACAAATGTAGAATCACAGACAAGGTTAAACGCTTTATGCCAAAGAGATGGCTAAAAGAAAGTACTTTCCCAGTTAAAAGATAATATCAATGTAATAAAAAGGTTCAAGAGAAGAACCTTGTAATATATAAAAAAGTAAGTTCAGTTTGCAGGGTGGAGAAATAGGTTCCATCAGCGGCCTAAGTCTAACTAACGCCTGAACAAAAGTCTGAACCTCAGGAAGTTTAGCTAACTTCCTATGAAAAAAAGATTAGGCAGAAAATAGTGGACAAGCCCTTGACCATTGCATTCTGAAAACTGAAGGGTTCTAGGAATTTTAAAGGATACCAAGAAGTACAGATTATACAGAAGCCAAAATATTTTTGAAAAATCACAATTTATGTAAGAACTTACCTGATAAATTAATTTCTTTCATATTGGCAAGAGTCCATGAGCTAGTGACGTATGGGATATACAATCCTACCAGGAGGGGTAAAGTTTCCCAAACCTCAAAATGCCTATAAATACACCCCTCACCACACCCACAATTCAGTTTAACGAATAGCCAAGTAGTGGGGTGAATAAAGAAAGGAGTAAAAAAGCATCAAAAAAAGGAACTGGAAATAAAATTGAGCTTTATACAAAAAAACATAACCACAATAAAAAGCGTGGGTCTCATGGACTCTTGCCAATATGAAAGAAATTAATTTATCAGGTAAGTTCTTACATAAATTATGTTTTCTTTCATGTAATGGCAAGAGTCCATGAGCTAGTGACATATGGGCTAGTAATACCCAAGATGTGGTATTCCACAGTAAAGTCACTAGAGAAGGAGGGATAAAAATAAAAACAGCCATTTTCCGCTGAAAAGATTAAATCCACATCCAAAAAAAAAAAAGTTTTTCTCATAATTGAAAAGAAAAAACTTAAAACATAAGCAGAGGAATCAAACTGAAACAGCTGCTTGAAGAACTTTTCTACCAAAAACTGCTTCCAAAGAGGCAAATACATCAAAACGGTAAAATTTAGTAAATGTATGCAAAGAAGACCAAGTTGCTGCTTTGCAAATCTGATCAACTGAAGCTTCATTCTTAAAAGCCCACAAAGTGGAAACTGATCAAGTAGAATGAGCTGTGATTCTCTGAGGCGGGGCCTGACCCGACTCCAAATAAGCCTGATGAATCAAAAGCTTTAACCAGGATACCAAGGAAATGGCAGAAGCTTTCTGACCTTTCCTAGAACCAGAAAAGAAAACAAATAGACTAGAAGTCTTCCTGAAATCTTTAGTAGCTTCAACATAATATTTCAATGCTCTTACAACATCCAGAGAATGTAAGGATCTCTCCAAAGAATTCTTAGGATTAGGACACAAAGAGGGAATAACAATTTCCCTATTAATGTTGTTAGAATTCACAACTTTAGGTAAAAATTTAAATGAAGTCCGCAAAACCGCCTTATCCTGATGGAAAATCAGAAAAGGAGACTCACAAGAAAGAGCAGATAATGCTGAAACTCTTCTAGCAGAAGAGATAGCCAAAAGGAACAACACTTTCCAAGAAAGTAGTAGTAGGAGGCCAAACCGGAAGAGCCCTGAAAATAGCACAGTTCTACAATATTGATTGGTAACCTTGCCTCTTGAGATTTCCAAACCCCTTGTGCTGTCAGAGATCCCCAGACAGCTCCCCAACCTGAAAGACTTGCATCTGTTGTAATTACAGTCCAGGTTGGACAAACAAAAGAGGCCCCTTGAACTATACGATGGTGATCTAACCACCAAGTCAGAGAGAGTCGAACATTGGGATTTAAGGATATTAATTGTGATATCCTTGTATAATCCCTGCACCATTGATTCAGCATACAAAGCTGAAGAGGTCACATATGAAAACGAGCAAAGGGCAGAGGTTGACAAATGTGTTTAAAATGTAGGAGCCAATAAAATTATTCTGGAGCCAGAAATACTTTTAGGAGCCAGACAGTGGTATCTCTTTATAAATATATGAAGAATAATCCAAAAAGTTAGGAGCCAGGGGTAACATTCTAGGAGCCAGTGGCTCCCAGGCTCCTGGGTTTGTCAAGCCCTGGCAAAGGGGATAGCGTTCGATGCGGCAGTCATGACACCTAAAACAGAATTTATGTTTACCTGATAAATTGCTTTCTCCAACGGTGTGTCCGGTCCACGGCGTCATCCTTACTTGTGGGATATTCTCTTCCCCAACAGGAAATGGCAAAGAGCCCAGCAAAGCTGGTCACATGATCCCTCCTAGGCTCCGCCTACCCCAGTCATTCGACCGACGTTAAGGAGGAATATTTGCATAGGAGAAACCATATGTTACCGTGGTGACTGTAGTTAAAGAAAATAAATCATCAGACCTGATTAAAAAAACCAGGGCGGGCCGTGGACCGGACACACCGTTGGAGAAAGCAATTTATCAGGTAAACATAAATTCTGTTTTCTCCAACATAGGTGTGTCCGGTCCACGGCGTCATCCTTACTTGTGGGAACCAATACCAAAGCTTTAGGACACGGATGAAGGGAGGGAGCAAATCAGGTCACCTAAATGGAAGGCACCACGGCTTGCAAAACCTTTCTCCCAAAAATAGCCTCAGAAGAAGCAAAAGTATCAAATTTGTAAAATTTAGAAAAAGTGTGCAGTGAAGACCAAGTCGCTGCCTTACATATCTGATCAACAGAAGCCTCGTTCTTGAAGGCCCATGTGGAAGCCACAGCCCTAGTGGAGTGAGCTGTGATTCTTTCAGGAGGCTGCCGTCCGGCAGTCTCATAAGCCAATCGGATAATGCTTTTAATCCAGAAGGAGAGAGAGGTAGAAGTTGCTTTTTGACCTCTCCGTTAACCAGAATAAACAACAAACAAAGACAAAGTTTGTCTGAAATCCTCAGTAGCTGCTAAGTAAAATTTGAGAGCACGAACTACATCCAAGTTGTGCAACAAACGTTCCTTCTTTGAAACTGGATTAGGACACAAAGAAGGCACAACTATCTCCTGGTTAATGTTTTTGTTAGAAACAACTTTTGGAAGAAAACCAGGTTTAGTACGCAAAACCACCTTATCTGCATGGAACACCAGATAAGGAGAAGAACACTGCAGAGCAGATAATTCTGAAACTCTTCTAGCAGAAGAAATTGCAACCAAAAACAAAACTTTCCAAGATAATAACTTAATATCAACGGAATGTAAGGGTTCAAACGGAACCCCCTGAAGAACTGAAAGAACTAGGTTGAGACTCCAAGGAGGAGTCAAAATTTTGTAAACAGGCTTGATTCTAACCAGAGCCTGAACAAAGGCTAGAACATCTGGCACAGCTGCCAGCTTTTTGTGAAGTAACACAGACAAGGCAGAAATCTGTCCCATCAAGGAACTTGCAGATAATCCTTTTTCCAATCCTTCTCGAAGGAAGGATAGACTCTTAGGAATCTTAACCTTGTCCCAAGGGAATCCTGCAGATTCACACCAACAGATATACCAAATTATGTGGTAATTTTTCTGGTTACAGGCTTTCAGGCCTGAACAAGAGTATTAATAACAGAATCTGAGAACCCTCGCTTTGATAAGATCAAGCGTTCAATCTCCAAGCAGTCAGCTGGAGTGGGTCGAACGGACCTAGAACAAGAAGGTCTCGTCTCAAAGGTAGCTTCCATGGTGGAGCCGATGACATATTCACCAGATCTGCATACCAAGTCCTGCGTGGCCACGCAGGAGCTATCAAAATCACCGACGCCCTCTCCTGATTGATCCTGGCTACCAGCCTGGGGATGAGAGGAAACGGCGGGAACACATAAGCTAGTTTGAAGGTCCAAGGTGCTACTAGTGCATCCACTAGAGCCGCCTTGGGATCCCTGGATCTGTACCCGTAGTAAGGAACTCTGAAGTTCTGACGAGAGGCCATCAGATCCATGTCTGGAATGCCCCACGGTTGAGTGACTTGGGCAAAGATTTCCGGATGGAGTTCCCACTCCCCCGGATGCAATGTCTGACGACTCAGAAAATCCGCTTCCCAATTTTCCACTCCTGGGATGTGGATAGCAGACAGGTGGCAGGAGTGAGACTCCGCCCATAGAATGATTTTGGTCACTTCTTCCATCGCTAGGGAACTCCTTGTTCCCCCCTGATGGTTGATGTATGAACTTGGCCCTCGCTAGCTGAGGCCAAGCTTTGAGAGCATTGAATATCGCTCTCAGTTCCAGAATATTTATCGGTAGAAGAGATTCTACCCGAGACCAAAGACCCTGAGCTTTCAGGGATCCCCAGACCGCGCCCCAGCCCATCAGACTGGCGTCGGTCGTGACAATGACCCACTCTGGTCTGCGGAAGGTCATCCCTTGTGACAGGTTGTCCAGGGACAGCCACCAACGGAATGAGTCTCTGGTCCTCTGATTTACTTGTATCTTCGGAGACAAGTCTGAATCGTCCCCATTCCACTGACTGAGCATGAACAGTTGTAATGGTCTTAGATGAATGCGCACAAAAGGAACTATGTCCATTGCCGCTACCATCAAACCTATCACTTCCATGCACTGCGCTATGGAAGGAAGAGGAACGGAATGAAGTATCCGACAAGAGTCTAGAAGTTTTGTTTTTCTGGCTTCTGTCAGAAAAATCCTCATTTCTAAGGAGTCTATTATAGTTCCCAAGAAGGGAACCCTCGTTGACGGAGATAGAGAACTCTTTTCCACGTTCACTTTCCATCCGTGAGATCTGAGAAAGGCCAGGACAATGTCCGTGTGAGCCTTTACTTGAGGAAGGGACGACGCTCGAATCAGAATGTCGTCCAAGTAAGGTACTACAGCAATGCCCCTTGGTCTTAGCCCCGCCAGAAGGGACCCTAGTACCTATGAGAAAATCCTAGGAGCAGTGGCTAATCCGAAAGAAAACGCCACGAACTGGAAATGCTTGTCCAGGAATGCAAACCTTAGGAACCGCTGATGTTCCTTGTGGATAGGAATATGTAGATACGCATCCTTGAAATCCACCTTGGTCATGAATTGACCTTCCTGGATGGAAGGAAGAAGTGTTCGAATGGTTTCCATCTTGAACGATGGAACCTTGAGAAACTTGTTCAAGATCTTGAGATCTAAGATTGGTCTGAACGTTCCCTCTTTTTTGGGAACTATGAACAGATTGGAGTAGAACCCCATCCCTTGTTCTCCTAATGGAACAGGATGAATCACTCCCATTTTTAGCAGGTCTTCTACCCAATGTAAGAATGCCTGTCTTCTTATGTGGTCTGAAGACAACTGAGACCTGTGGAACCTCCCCCTTGGAGGAAGCCCCTTGAACTCCAGAGAATAACCTTGGGAGACTATTTCTAGCGCCCAAGGATCCAGAACATCTCTTGCCCAAGCCTGAGCGAAGAGAGAGAGTCTGCCCCCCACCAGATCCGGTCCCGGATCGGGGGCCCGCATTTCATGCTGTCTTGGTAGCAGTGGCAGGTTTCCTGGCCTGCTTTCCTTTGTTCCAGCCTTGCATAGGTCTCCAGGCTGGATTGGCTTGAGAAGTATTACCTTCCTGCTTAGAGGACGTAGCCCTTGGGGCTGATCCGTTTCTGCGAAAGGGACGAAACTTAGGTTTATTTTTGGTCTTGAAAAGACCTATCCTGAGGAAGGGCGTGGCCCTTGCCCCCAGTGATATCAGAGATAATCTCTTTCAAGTCAGGGCCAAAGAGTGTTTTCCCCTTGAAAGGAATGTCAAGCAATTTGTTCTTGGAAGACGCATCCGCTGCCCAAGATTTTAACCAAAGCGCTCTGCGCCACAATAGCAAACCCAGAATTTTTTCGCCGCTAACCTAGCCAATTGCAAGGTGGCGTCTAGGGTGAAAGAATTAGCCAATTTAAGAGCACGAATTCTGTCCATAATCTCCTCATAAGAAGAAGAATTACTAATAATCGCCTTTCCTAGCTCATCAAACTAGAAACACGCGGCTGCAGTGACAGGGACAATGCATGCAATTGGTTGTAGAAGGGAACCTTGCTGAACAAACATCTTTTTTAGCAGACCTTCTAATTTTTTATCCATAGGATCTTGGAAAGCACAACTATCTTCTATGGGTATAGTGGCGCGCTTGTGTAGAGTAGAAACCGCCCCCTCGACCTTGGGGACTGTCTGCCATCAGTCCTTTCTGGGGTCGACTATAGGAAAACAATTTTATAAATATGGGGGGAGGTACTAAAGGTATACCGGGCCTGTCCCATTCTTTACTAACAATGTACGCCACCCGCTTGGATATAGGAAAAGCTTCGGGGGGCCCCGGGGCCTCTAAGAACTTTTCCATTTTACATAGTGGTTCTGGAATGACCAGATAATCACAATCATCCAAATTGGATAACACCTCCTTAAGCAGAGCGCGGAGATGTTCCAACTTAAATTTAAAAGTAATCACATCAGGTTCAGCTTGTTGAGAAATGTTTCCTGAATCAGAAATTTCTCCCTCAGACAAAACCTCCCTGGCCCCCTCAGACTGGTGTAGGGGCCCTTCAGAAACCATATCATCAGCGTTCTCATGCTCTACAGAATTTTCTAAAACAGAGCAGTCGCGCTTTCGCTGATAAGTGGGCATATTGGCTAAAATGTTTTTGATAGAATTATCCATTACAGCCGTTAAATGTTGCATAGTAAGGAGTATTGGCGCACTAGATGTACTAGGGGCCTCCTGTATGGGCAAGACTGGTGTAGACGAAGGAGGGGATGATGCAGTACCATGCTTACTCCCCTCACTTGAGGAATCATCTTGGGCATCATTTTTACTAAAATTTTTTATGACATAAAATACATATAGTTAAATGAGAAGGAACCTTGGTTTCCCCACAGTCAGAACACAATCTATCTGGTAGTTCAGACATGTTAAACAGGCATAAACTTGATAACAAAGCACAAAAAACGTTTTAAAATAAAACCGTTACTGTCACTTTAAATTTTAAACTAAACACACTTTATTACTGCAATTGCGAAAAAGTATGAAGGAATTGTTCAAAATTCACCAAAATTTCACCACAGTGTCTTAAAGCCTTAAAAGTATTGCACACCAAATTTGGAAGCTTTAACCCTTAAAATAACGGAACCGGAGCCGTTTTTATATTTAACCCCTTTACAGTCCCTGGAATCTGCTTTGCTGAGACCCAACCAAGCCCAAAGGGGAATACGATACCAAATGATGCCTTCAGAAAGACTTTTCTATGTATCAGAGCTCCACACACATGCAGCTGCATGCCATGCTGTCCTCAAAAACAAGTGCGCCATACCGGCGCGAAAATGAGGCTCTGACTATGATTAGGGAAAGCCCCTAAAGAATAAGGTGTCTAAAACAGTGCCTGCCGATATAATCATATCAAAATACCCAGAATAAATGATTCCTCAAGGCTAAATATGTGTTAATAATGAATCGATTTAGCCCAGAAAAAGTCTACAGTCTTAATAAGCCCTTGTGAAGCCCTTATTTACTATCTTAATAAACATGGCTTACCGGATCCCATAGGGAAAATGACAGCTTCCAGCATTACATCGTCTTGTTAGAATGTGTCATACCTCAAGCAGTAAGAGACTGCACACTGTTCCCCCAACTGAAGTTAATTGCTCTCAACAGTCCTGTGTGGAACAGCCATGGATTTTAGTTACGGTGCTAAAATCATTTTCCTCATACAAACAGAAATCTTCATCTCTTTTCTGTTTCTGAGTAAATAGTACATACCAGCACTATTTTAAAATAACAAACTCTTGATTGAATAATAAAAACTACAGTTAAACACTAAAAAACTCTAAGCCATCTCCGTGGAGATGTTGCCTGTACAACGGCAAAGAGAATGACTGGGGTAGGCGGAGCCTAGGA
This sequence comes from Bombina bombina, assembly GCF_027579735.1. Lineage (NCBI taxonomy): Eukaryota > Metazoa > Chordata > Amphibia > Anura > Bombinatoridae > Bombina > Bombina bombina. Next base: position 61,798,479 of record NC_069504.1, on the reverse strand, counting down.
GGGATCATGTGACCAGCTTTGCTGGGCTCTTTGCCATTTCCTGTTGGGGAAGAGAATATCCCACAAGTAAGGATGACGCCGTGGACCGGACACACCTATGTTGGAGAAAACTTCCATGCACACTGAAGGGAATGATTGAGACTGAAGGTTTTTCGACAAGCTGAAACCAATTATATTTGTCTCTTATCTGTTAGAGACAGAGTCATAGACACTGAATCTATCTGGAAACCTAAAAAGGTGACCTTTGTCTGAGGAATCAAGGAACTTTTTGGTAAAATTGATCCTCCAACCATGTCTTTGAAGAAACAACACTAGTTGATTAGTGTGAGTTTCGGCAGAATGTAAAGACTGAGCTAGTACCAAAATATCGTCCAAATAAGGAAACACCGCAATACCCTGTTCTCTGATTACAGAGAATAGGGCACCGAGAACCTTTGAAAAAATTCTTGGAGCTGTCGCTAGGCCAAATGGAAGAGCAACAAATTGGTAATGCTGGTCTAGAAAAGAGAATCTCAGAAAACGATAGTGATCTGGATGAATCGGAATATGAAGATATGCATCCTGTAAGTCTATCGTGGACATATAATGACCCTGCTAAACAAAAGGCAGAATAGTCCTTAGTCACCATTTTGAAAGTTGGCACTTACAAAACGATTCAAAATTTTCAGATCCAGAACTGGCCTGAATTAATTTTCTTTCTTTGGGACAATGAATAGATTTTAATAAAACCCCAGATCCTATTCCTGAAACGGAACTGGTATGATTACCCCTGAAAGCTCTAGATCTGAAACACACTTCAGAAAAGCCTGAGCCTTCACTAGATTTGCTGGAACGTGTGAGAGAGAAAAAAATCTCACAGGAGGTCTTACTCTGAATCCTATTCAATACCCTTGAGAGACAATACTCTGAATCCATTGATTTTGGACAGAATCTGACCAAATGTTTTGGAAAATTTTAATCTGCCCCCCACCAGCTGAGCTGGAATGAGGGCCGCACCTTCATGCGGACTTGGGGGCTGGCTTTGGTTTCTTAAAAGGCTTGGATTTATTCCAACTTAAAGGTTTCCAATTGGAACAAGATTCTTTGGGGGAAGGATTGGCTTTCGGTTCCTTATTCTGTCGAAAATAACAAAAACGATTAGAAGCTTTAGTATTACCCATAGATCTTTTATCCTGAGGTAAAAAAAATTCCCTTCCCCCCAGTGACAGTTGAAATAATTGAATCCAACTGAGAACCAAATAAAGTGTTACATTGGAAAGAAAGAGATAGTAATCTAGACTTAGATACCATGTCAGCATTCCAATATTTGAGCCACAGAGCTCTTCTAGCTAAAATAGCTAAAGACATAGATTTAACATCAATATTGATGATATAAAAAATAGCATCACAGATAAAATGATTAGCATGTTGAAGCAAGCAAACAATGCTAGACAAATCAGGATCTGTTTCCTGTTGCGCTAAGCTTTCCAACCAAAAAGTTGATGCAGCTGCAACATCAGTCATGGATATAGCAGACCTAAGAATGTAGCCAGAAAATAAATAAGCTTTCCTTAGATAAGATTCAAATTTCCTATCTAAAGTGTCCTTAAAAGAAGTACTATTTTCTATAGGAATAGTAGTACGTTTGGCAAGAATAGAAATAGCCCCATCAACTTTGGGGATTTTTTTCCCAAAACTCCAATCTAACTGCTGGCAAAGGATACAACTTTTTAAACCTAGAAGAAGGAATAAAATAAGTACCAGGCCTATCCCATTCCTTTGAAATCATATCAGGAACTGGAAAAACCTCTGGAGTAAACACAGGAGGTTTATAAACAGAATTTAAACGTTTACTAGTTTTAGTATCAAGAGGACTAGTTCCCTCAATATCCAAAGTAATCAACACCTCTTAACAAGGAATGGATATACTCCATCTTAAAGAGATAAGTAGATTTGTCAGTGTCAATATCTGAGATAGGATCTTCTGAACCAGATAGATCCTCATCAGAGGAGGATAATTCAGTATGTTGTCGGTCATTTGAAATTTCATCAATTTTATGAGAAGTTTTAAAAGACCTTTTACATTTATTAGAAGGCGGAAAAGCAGACAAAGCCTTCTGAATCGCATCAGCAATAAAATTGTTTATATTCAGAGGGATATAATGTACATTAGATGTTGAAGGAACAACAGGCATTGTACTAGTACTGATGGATACATTCTCTGCATGTAAAAGCTTATCATGACAACTGTTACATACTACAGCTGGAGATATAATCTCCGCTAACTTACAACAGATACACTTAGCTTTGGCAGAACTGTCATCAGGCAGCAAGGTTCCAACAGTGGTTTCTGAGACAGGATCAGATTGAGACATCTTGCAAATGTAAGAGAAAAAAAACAACATATAAAGCAAAATTATCACCTTATATGACAGTTTCAGGAATGGGAAAAAAATGCAAACAGCATAGCCCTCTGAGCATAAAAAAGGCAAGAGACATATAGGAAGTGGGGTTTAAATAATTAAATTATTTGGCGCCAAGTATGACGCGCAGCGCAAAAATGAAATTTTGTGGCTCTAACAACATCTGGAAATGATGCAACTCGCATCATGGCAGACGCAACCTTGTGCAAAGGAAACCTGGTGTCAACTAAGACGCCGGAAATGATAAATTTGCGTTACAGACCATACCTTCGCGCCAAGAATGACGCAATATCAGCATTTTGCGACCTTGCAAGTCTAATTTTCTCTGCGAAAATTAATGAAAAAGCAGTCAATTTGAAGAAAAGAAAAAATAACTTTCTAAATATGTTTCCCAATTTTGAAACTGATAGTCTGCAAAAGGAAATATACATAAACCTGACTCATGGTAAATATAAGTACAATACATATATTTAGAACTTTATATTAATACATAAAGTGCCAAACCATAGCTGAGAGTGTCTTAAGTAATGAAAACATACTTACCGAAAGACACACATCCACATATAGCAGGAATCGGGCTTTAAAATACTAAGAAGCGCATATCACAGAAGAAAATCAAGCAAAACCTTACTTCACCACCTCCATAGGAGGCAAAGTTTGTAAAACTGAATTGTGGGTGTGGTGAGGGGTGTATTTATAGGCATTTTGAGGTTTGGGAAACGTTGCCCCTCCTGGTAGGATTGTATATCCCATACGTCATTAGCTCATGGACTCTTGCCAATTACATGAAAGAACTATTCTTGGTGAATACATAGCCAGTTATAGAGAAGCTTGTTTCATGTAGGGAACACATAGCTAATAAAGGGAAGAAAAGAAAGTCAATATGAATATAATTATCTCTAAAAAAGGCGTGATTGCACATACCCAATAGCTGTGATTATGTAGCACATGCACATCCTATATTATAAAAGACAAGTGTTTGTCTGAAGCCGTCATGCGTAGTTCAGACAAACACTTGGCCTTAGACAGCAGCTGATCGCACGCGCACCCACCCGACTTCGCACGCGCCACCCCCTGCAGATGAAACCAGCAGCGCGAGGACCGGGCAAAGAGCACAGCTGATCGCACGCGCACCCCTGCAGATGTAACCAGCAGCGCGAGGACCGGCAAGTGAAGGCGCAAGGGGAGAGGGGGAGAGAGAGAGAGAGAGAGAGAGAGAGAGAGAATGAATATTAAATATAACACAACACGGCCCGTGTGAACGGGCTTTAGGACTAGTTCTGTATAATTGAAGACAAAGCTGCACACAAATACTTGCTGAAGCTGTGACATCAGCGGTTATCTTGCTTGAGTTTTGGAAAGGCGCAAGCACATAAGGGGATGTCGGCACCATATTCCTACCCGGGGAGACGCCCTTGATAGGACCCATAATCCACATGTTTTATAGGTGCTGATGCCTCAAAGTATGGATATAAAAAGATTGTGGACATTTTGATAATGGAAGTAAATTTGAAAGTATTTTTTTTTTTATTTAATTTAATTTATTTTTTAAATTGCATGCTTTACCATTAATCAAGTTTAATTTTTACTTTAGTGTTCCTTTAAAGGAATTGACTAGTCAAAAGTAAACTTTCATGATTCAGATAGAGCATGCAATTTTAAGCAACTTTCTAATTTATTCCTATTATCAATTTTTCTTCATTCTCTTGGTATCTTTATTTGAAAAAGCAAGAATTTAAAGCTTAGGAGCTGGCCCATTTTTGTTTCAACACCTGGGTAGTGCTTGCATTTAGACAGCAATCAGCAAGTGCTACCCAGGTTCTGAACCAAAAATAGACCTGCTCCTAAGCTTAAATTCAAATAAAAATTCCAAGAGAACAAATAAAAATTAATAGGAGTAAAGTAGAAAGTTGCTTAAAATTGCATGTTCTATCTGAATCATGAAAGTTTAAATTTGGACTATTCATAGCAATAAATTCTGGAATCTAACTTTTAATAAAAATTTTCTAGTTGTATATTTCATAAGGAATGTTACATAGTTGCATGGATTGATTTATTGGAAGCAAACATTAAAGTGAATGTAAACTTTGACGAATGTGTGCCCAGTTTTAAAAAATCTTATAAAAACAGGGGCACTTTCATTCATCAAAGTTTACATTTCAGCAGTTTGGTTAAAATACTTACCTTTTCTTCTTGACAGCCGGAGCAGCGATTCCCCCGCCTGCCGCGCGTCTCTTCTTACGTCAGAAATGAAGAATCCGGCTTCCCCCCACAAGAGCAAACAGTGCCTGAGGCGATGCCGTGATTGGAGGAAGCCGGATTCTTAATTTCTGACTTAAGACGAGACTCGCGGCAGGTGGGGGAAATTGCTGCTCCGGCTGTCAAGAAGAAAAGTTAAGTATTTTAACTAGAGCTGCAACAACTAATCGTCATAATCGATTATGAAAACAGTTGTCAACGAATCTCATAATCGATTAGTTGGTTTGCAATTAGTTGGTCTGTGCACACCACCAGCTGATTCACTCCAATGAACTCCTGCACATGGTATTGTGTTTTATGGTTATATCCTTAGCCTAAAGGACGTCTACAGACGTTTACTTTTCACTTTTTCAGGACAGTATAAGTTTACAGCTACCCCTGGCTTATGTGCAACCCAGATATAATAGTCATCATTTGGATTGTGTATATTAAATCAGGTGATTTGGAACTATGCTTTTTATGATATAGTGCCACGCTTGTTATTTACACCTAGCCCCTAGATTGATGGGAGTTATTTAAATTGATGTGCACTATTATCTGTTTGCACAATTGTTAGTGTTTTGCTTGCTATTGCTGATTATATGTACTTTGTAAATAAATGTGTAAGGCTTTGTCCTGTTATTGATTTATAGTCCTTAGCGCCTTTGATTTGTTTTTTATATTTTTAATAAATTGTAATATGTACCAGATTCAACCCTTATAAGTATATATCTTTTATTTTTAGAGCAGATTAGATATTTTCCCCTAACCTTATAGCTGGTTATTTACCATTGCATATAGATATTCAAGATATTTTTTTATGTTAGAATGAAATCAAGGTTTACTTTATTGTGAGGCCCCTTGCCAAGGTGGAAAACACTTAGCATTGGTGAAGAGCTAACAAAGATAAATACCCCACTTTGGTGAAATTGGCAGAGCTAACAAAGATAAATACCCCACTTTGGTGAAATTGGCAAAACCCTACTTATGCATCTCAAGCACCTCAACACCATCTGAGTGCCTCTTCTCTGCTGTAGGAAATATAGCTGTAAACAGAAAACCAGCCTTAGCCAGAAGCATGTGGACATGTTAAGATTTTTGCATTTCAATGCAAAGTTTCTGAAAAACAGAATGTTATCAACAGTGATAGTCTAACGCTTTCTAGTTCTACCTCTTTTCAAACAGTTTTTGGTTTTGTTTAATTATAAAATTGTGCTCTGCTGCTTAAAAATTGGACAAACAGTTGTGTAAATGTAAAGTTTTAGTCTGAAGTTTATATTTGTAACACTCAATATGTGGATTTTATTTTAAAAATAGGAAACAATTATTGATTCTTTTTTTATCGGATGTCGATTAATCAAAAAAATAATCGGTCGATTAATCGATTAAAAAAATAATCGTTAGTTGCAGCCCTAATTTTAACCAAACTGCTGAAATGTAAACATATTTGACTATAAAATAAAAATAGACTAAAAATAGACTATGGGGAGGCGGAAAGTGAGTTTAAAATCCTCCACTAAATACAAAATGTTGAGAAAATAACTCATTGTGTAACCCATTTACAAATCTAGCCAAGTCAGAAAACTTGCTTTTCCCACAAACTCTCTGAATACATTGTTTCCAATGCAGCAAAGGACACTGGGTAAAATTGCTGCATTGGAAACAATGTATTCAAAGAGTTTCTGTGGGAAAGAAAGTCTTCTGACTTGTCTAGGTTTGTAAATGGGTTACACAATCAGTTATTTTCTCTACATTTTGTATTTAGTGGAGGATTATAATCTCACTTTTCGCCTCCCCATAATTTTAATTGTTGTATTTCGCCCAGAAATCAACTTTACCCAGCAGTAATTAAACCTACTCCCAGCTGAGTGGCAAAAACCACAAAACAGCTGTCCTGGGATTGGTCTGAATCACTGTACTAACCCTAGCTAAGCTTAAAAGCTGTGTAATATGGCGATGCTATGGCGTAAAGGGAAGTCTGCCTTAAAAAGCAGGCTAAAAGTTAAAAAAGTGAGTTGTGAACCTCATTTGCATATCTTACCCAGAATCAATGTATTCAGAGAGTTTGTGGGAAAAGCAAGCCTTCTGACTTGTCTAGGTTTGTAAATGGGTTACACAATGAGTTATTTTCTCTACATTTTGTATTTAGTGAAGGATTTTAAACTCACTTTTTGCCTCCTCATAATTTTAATTGTTGTTTTAATTTGGACAATAAATAGCTAGTTGAAACGGTCAACCACTGAAAGCTCTTTTTTCTGCAATCATACACACATCACTTCGCATTATCATAGCCTTCAGCACATGTGCATTTTTATGCTAGGCGACGTAGCGTGTACACCAATGCATGACAGCGTTAGTTCGGTTGTATTTACTTTTTCCTCTTGATATTCCTTAGCTGGAAATCATATATATATAAGCCAAGGATCGTATGGTGATTGGTGGCTACACCCATGCCTCTTGTCATGCGCTCAACAGATGTGCTGAACTAGGTGCCAGAAGTGCATTGCTATCTGGATCTGAACTAATCTGCGTTTAAAAAGGACCAATATAGTTGAATAATTACATGAGCTAATTTATTAGCGTATTTAATTTAAAGACAAGCAATCCTGCACCTTTTTGCAGAGGAGGTTAAATACATTGTTAAAATACTGATTGGAACTAGGGCTGCAACTAACGATTATTTTCATAATCGATTAATCGGACAATTATTTTTTCGACTAATCGGATAAAAAAAGAATCAATAATTGTTTCCTATATTTTAAATAAAATCCTCATACTGAGTGTTACAAATATAAACTTCAGACTAAAACTTTACATTAACACAACTGTTTGTCCAATTTTTAAGCAGCAGAGAACAGTTTTATAATTAAACAAAACATAAACAAAACCTGTTTGAAAAGAGGTAGAACTAGAAAGAGTTAGACTATCACTGTTAATAACATTCTGTTATTCACTCTTTCAGAAACTTTGCATTGAAATGCAAAAATCTCAACATGTCCACATGTTTCTGTCTAAGGCTGGTTCTCTGTTTGCAGCTATATTTCCTGCAGCAGAGAAAAGGCACTAAGATGTGGTTGAGGTGCTTGAGATATATAAGTAGGGTTTTGCCAATTTCACCAGTCCAAGTGGGATATTTATCTTTGTTAGCTCTTCACCAATGCTAAGTGTTTTCACCTTGGCAAGGGGCCTCTCAATAAAGTAACCCTTTACTTAATTTTTACATAAAAATATCTTGAATATCTATATGCAATGGTAATGCATATACCAGCTATAATGTTAGGGGGAAATATCTAGTCCGCTCTAAAAATAACAGATATATACTTATAAAGGTTGAATCTGGTACATATTATAACAATATATTAAAAATATAAAAAAAACAATAAAAAACAAATCAAACGCGCCAAGAACTTTATATCATTAACAGGACAAAGCCTTACACATTTATTTATACAGTACATATAATCAGCAATAGCAAGCAATACGCTAATAATTGTGCAAACAGATAATAGTGCACATCAATTTAAATAACTCCCATCAATCTAGTAGCTAGGTGTAAATAACAAGCTTGGCACTGTATCATGAAAAGCATAGTTCCAAATCACAAGATTTAATATAAACAATCCAAATGACGACTATTATATCTGGGTTGCACATAAGCCAGGGGTAGCTGTAAACTTATACTTTCCTGAAAAGCAGCTGGTGCTGTGCACAGACCAACTAATTGCAAACCAACTCGATTATGACGATTAGTTGTTGCAGCTCTAATTGGAACAGAGCAATACTTATCTAGAGCTGCTGACTGGGTAACAAGCCGTTTCTGCTTGAAACGCAGTGCTCTTCAGGTCTCGAGCAGCACATTAACTGTGTTTAACCCTTGTGTGTGTGAGTGAGTGACAGAGAGCTATAAGAGACCACTGCAAAATTATAAGTTTCTCTGGTTTATAGAATAAAACAAAAATGTTAGGTTTACTCAAACATATACCTATAAATAGTAAAACCAGACAAACTGACAATTTTGCATGCAGCATTATAGCAGGCGACCAATTTACATTCACTGTTACAGCCTCGGTTTGACAAGTTTTCTTTTTTATATAAAGTATTGTAGAACCATACTAAGTTAACATATTAAACGTATGTGATGTGAATAAATGTAATTTCATCAATTTAGTAAGGAGAACACGCACAATACAGAGTACCTCCCTCCTTCCCCCTATCCCCATAGAGTGTAAGCAAGGTTACCTTTGATGTGTGAGCCCTTTACAGTTATTGACACAGAGGATGTGGGAGACTGTTTAGTCTCTAAAGAGGAGAGGCTGACAGCATCATAAACCTGTATTCCTTGGAGAGGAAGGAGACCCACATGCAATATAAATGGCGAGAGAAAGCAGCGGGCTAG
>NC_069504.1:61761943-61784443 GCF_027579735.1 Bombina bombina | reverse complement strand
ACAGGCCCTGTGCCTTCCTGGCACCCCAAACAGATCCCCATCCTGATAGACTTGCGTCCGTAGTCACAATCTCCCAGGATGGTCTCAAGAAGGATGTCCCTTGAGACAGGTGATCTGGACAGAGCCACCAGGAGAGCGATTCTCTCGACCGGTTGCCCAGAGAAATCTGTTGAGACAGATCCGAATGATCGCCGTTCCACTATCTCAGCATGTACAGCTCTAGTGGTCTGAGATGGAATCTGGCAAAAGGAATGGATGTCCATGCTGGACACCATGAGACCAATCACATCCATACACTGATCCACAGAGGGCCTTAAGGAGGTCTGGAGGGCAAGACAAGTGGAAGCTAGCTTGTAACGTCTCTGGTCTGTAAGGAAAATTGAGGAATTCCACCCTGGTACTGGGAATAAGAGAACTCTTTTTTTAAGTTTATCTTCCATCCATGAGATCGAAGAAGAAACAGAAGAGCTTTTGAATGGTCTTCTGCCAAACGACAAGATGGTGCTTGAACCAGAATATCGTCCAAGTATGGAACTACTGCTATACCTCTGGTTCTGGCAACTGCAAGCAGAGTCCCTAGAACCTTCGCAAAAACTCTTGGAGCAGTAGCTAGACCAAACGGAAGTGCAATAAACTGGAAGTGCTGGTCAAGGAACGCAAACCTTAGGGACTTGAAGTGTTCCTTGTGGATTGGAACGTGAAGGTAAGCATCCTTCAGATCTATAGTGGTCATGAACTGTCCTTTCTGAACTAAGGAAAAGATGAACCTTATCATCTTGAACGAGGGTACAGGAAGGAATTTGTTTAAGCACTTTAGGTCCAGAGTTGGGCGGAAAATTCTCTCCTTTTGGGCCACAAAAAGGTTTGAATAGTATCCCAAACCTCTTTCTGCGAGAGGTACCGGGACAATAACTCCTAGGGAGGTTAGATCCCTCATGCACCCCAGAAAGGCTTCTCTCTTTTCTGGTATGGAAGACAGGATTGATAGGAGGAATATGCCCCTGGGTGGATGAGACTTGAAACCTATCTTGTATCCCTGAGCGATGACCTCCAGGACCCATGGGTCCTGCACGCCCCCAAACCAAGCATCTGAAAAATATAAATTATGCTTACCTGATAATTTCATTTTCATTGTGGGGTGGAGAGCCCACAGCTTCATTCATTACTTGTGGGAATTAAGAACCTGGACACCAGGAGGAGGCAAAGACACCCCAGCCAAAGGCTTAAATACCTCCCCCACTTCCCTCATCCCCCAGTCATTCTGCCGAGGGAACAAGGAACAGTAGGAGAAATATCAGGGTATAAATGGTGCCAGAAGAATATTATTAATTTTAGGTCCGTCCACCGGAGCAATGGGCGGGAGCTGTGGACTCTCCTCCCCACAATGGAAATTAAATTATCAGGTAAGCACAATTTATATTTTCCATCTAAAGGGGAGGAGAGTTCACGGCTTCATTCATTACTTGTGGGAACAAATACCCAAGCCCTGACACTGAATGAAAAAAATGGGAGGGCAAGAAGGCGGACCCTAATCTGAGGGTACCACAGTCTGTAAAACCTTTCTCCCAAAAACTGCTTCCGCCGAAGCAAAAACGTCAAATTTTTAAAACTTTCTAAAGGTATGTAAGGAGTACCAGGTAACTGCCTTACAAATCTGCTCCATAGAGGCCTCATTCTTGAAGGCCCAAGAAGAAGCCACAGCTCTAGTTGAATGAGCCGTGATCCTCTGAGGAGTCTTATGTCCCGCAATCTCATAGGCCAAGCGAATCATGCTTCTCAACCAAAAGGACAAAGAAGTTGAAGAGGCTCTTTGCCCCTTGCGCTTCCCTGAATACACCACAAAAAGAGATATTGACTGCTTGAAATCATTCGTAGCCTGAAGATAAAACTTCAAAGCTCGAATCACATCCAAATTATGAAGTAACCTCTCCTTAGGAGAAGGAGGGTTAGGACACAAAGAAGGAACAACTATTTCCTGATTGATGTTACGGTTAGACACAACCTTGGTAAAAAATCCAAACCAGTGCTAAGAATAGCCTTATCAGCATGAAAAACCAGATAAGGAGGCTCATATTGCAAGGCCGCCAACTCAGATACTCTGCGTGTCGATGCAATAGAGAGTGCATAGGTTCAAACGGAACCCTCTGCAACACCTTCAGAACCAAGTTCAAGCTACAGGGAGGAGCGGACTGTCTAAAAACAGGCCTGATTCTAGACAGAGCCTGAACAAAAGACTGAATATCAGGAAGCTCAGCGAGCCTCTTGTGCAACAGAACAGATAAAGCTGAAATCTGTCCTTTCAAGGACAGAATCCTGGATATCTTAACCTTGTGCCAAGGATATCCATACTTCTCACATCAGGACAAATAAGTCCTCTACACCTTATGATAGATGCAACGAGTGACCGGCTTCCTGGCCTGAACAAGAGTTTTAATCACTCTCTCAGAGAATCCTCTCTTAGCCAAGACTAAGCGTTCAATCTCCATGCAGTCAGCCTCAGAGAATCTAGATTTGATGTTGAAAGGGACCCTGTACCAACAGATCCCTGCAAAAGGGTAACCTCCATGGAGGAGACTATGACATCCCAACTAGATCCGCAAACCACGTCCGCCGCGGTCACGACGGAGCAATCGGAATAGCTGAAGCTTGCTCCTGCCTGATGCGGGCCACTACTCGAGGTAGAAGTGGCAACGGTGTAAGGGTTCCATATAGCTTATATTGAGCTTTCTTAAATATTCCCCAAAATCTCAAAACATCTCCTGTTAGGACCACCCAGTCTCACACCAGACCACGGACTCTTAGATTGTATTAGGAGTCCTGCTATGCTCATTGACTGGGGGATGACGATATAGTCATTTACAGGAAGAAGTAGAGATTATAGAATAGACAATAACGTATGACTGTAGAATGATTCCTAATAATAGGATAACACTAAATATTTGTTCATTAGAATTAATAATATCTGTTCAGTTTTGTCACTGGCGATTTTAGCAGTAAGAGTTAATAGCAGACATAGTCCAGAAATAACAAGGTAAGGCAGAGTCACAGATCACATGCAGGAGGTAGGAGCTTGTTAATGAACAAACTGCATATGTGAGAAGGTTGAAAGCACAGATATAGATGCACAATTCATAAGCTGATGGGAGGCAGTCTCTATGGTAAGTATAACTTTATGAGTAGCAAGCAACACACAGAAGATATGGAGTTAAATGGAAGACAATACCGTACCTAAGCTGCAGGAATGGTATCCAGATTGTTCAGCAGAGGAGAGCAAGTCGGCTCTGTGACATCAGTGGCGCTGATTGTGAACAGCGTGCTGAGGGAAGTGCTGAGTCCCAATAGAGAGACCAGAGGTGAGTAGCCTGAAGTTCCGGGAGCTGTAGGTAGTGACAAAAGCTGTAAGGAGAGACTGAAAAGAGGATACAGATATCTTCAAATACAAAGGTGGAAAAATGTAAACTAGGTTGAACCACCAAGGCACCGCTAAGGCGTCTGTCAGCTCTGCCTGGGGGATCTCTGGATTGCGACCAGTATCTGGGTAGCTTGCAAGTGAGTCTGGACGCCATGAGATCCATCTCCGGCGTCCCCCATCTGAGACAAATCTCTGCAAACACCTCGGGATGGAGAGACCATTCCCCCGGATGGAAGGATTACCTGCTTAGAAAATCCACTTCCCAGTTGTCCATACCTGGAATGTGGATTGCCGAGAGCGAGCAACTGTGGGACTCTCCCCATTCCAATATCCGAGAAACCTCCCTCATTGCTAGAGAGCTTCTCGTCCCCCCCCCTGATGGTTGATGTAGGCCACCGAGGTAATGTTGTCTGTCTGGAACCTGATGAACCTGAACGACCCCAGGAGAGGCCACGCCTTCAGAGCATTGTAGATCACTCGAAGTTCCAGAATATTGATCGGGAGGAGGGACTCCTCTCGAGACCACTTTCCCTGTGCCATACAATAACTCAGAGAGAAGAGAGATCCCTCACACATTCTAGAAAGGCTTCTCTCTCATCTGGTCTGGAAGACAGATTTGACAGGAGGAATCTGCACCTGGGCGGATAAGATCTGAACCCTATCCTGTATCCCTGGGCGACAACCTCCAGAACCCAAGGGTCCCGAACATCTTGCAACCAGGCCTCTGAGAAGAGAGATAATCTGCCTTCCTACTTAGTCCGGAGACCGGTCGGGGGCCGCCCCTTCATGCCGACTTTGTTTCGGCGGGTTCTTGTTCTGCTTGGACTTATTCCAAGACTGAGCTGGTTTCCAAGTACCCTTGGACTGATCCGCATTCACGGTGGGCTGCTGGCATTGGGCCTTGTCTGCACAAAAGGGACTAAAGAAGTAGATCCCTTAGGCTTAACCTTTTTATCCTGCAGTAGGAAAGCGCCCTTGCCTCCCGCAACTGTGGATATGATCGAGTCCAATCCTGGACCGAACAAAATTTTTCCCTGAAAGGGAAGGGATAGACGTCTGGACTTAGAGGTCATGTCCGCTGACTACAATTTAGCCACAGAGCCCTGTGGGCTAATATTGAAAAACCAGTCACCTTTGCATTCAGGCAAATAATTTGCATATTGGCATTACAAATAAAAGAATTAGCGACCCTCAAGGCCTTAATTCTCTCTGTTATCTCGTGGAGGGTAGTCTCCCTCACGACCATGTCAGACAGAGATTCGCACCAATATGTCACAGCTCCAGCAACTGCAGCTACCGCCGCTGCCGGCTGAAAAACTAATCCCGTGTGTTGGAAAATCTTTCTCAACATGTTCAACTTTTTATCCATGGGCGAGCATAGAAATAGCACCATCATACAGTCCCCCATAGCTCGAGCTGAGAGTCCGGGACGGGGAGCAGCTTCTTAAAGGAAGAAGGGTAAAAAGAAGAACCTAATCTCTCCCATTCATTCTTAATAATGTTAGCCATCTTAACAGAAACCGGGAAAGTCTAAGGTACCACCCTGTCCTCATACACTTTATCAAGCTTAGGAATCGAAGGTTCCTCCGGTAGTTTTGCTTCCGGAACCTCAACGGTAGCAAGTACCTGCTTCAGCAAAAAGCGCACATTTTCAATCCTAAACCTAAAGTCAGGCTCCTCTGCAGTGGGAGCTTTAGATGACATGGACTCCGACCCAGAAGGAACACCCTCCGAAGAGTCTGAGTCATCCTCGTCAGCGGATAATCTTTCCGAGATATCCAATGGAGTATAAGACCCCTGGGCCGGATCGCCATATTTTAGCTTACGCTTGGCAGTACGTGGTAAGGCACTTATCACCTTAGAGATCGCTGTTTGCAGATTATCCGCAAAATCTGACGGCCAATGGATCTCTCCCGTAGGAGAAATAGACATGCCCTGGGACGCGGCATGTGTACAAGGAGATGTATGTAGGGAACGCACTTCACGGGACAGGGAGCCATCAGAGGTGGGCGGCTCAGTAGTACTAGACATCCTTACCTTTCAAGATGTTGTGAATTTATCAAGGCATGTGGAACATAGTTGAGCAGGCAAATCTACCAGAACCTCCTTGCATTAAACACAGGTACTTGACTTGGTTAAAGAGGGAGTACCCTCTAACGCGTCAGAGTCCTCCATAGCTTCCGGCTTTAGTACGGACTAATTATAATCTAAATAAAAATAGCACCGTTATAACCGCCAATGGCCGGGGCACTCACCACATCCTATGACCCGGACCACAGAAACCGTTAAGTCTACTGTGCCGCTGGTGAAGCACAAAAGTCGATAGGCCTCACCCAACAGAAGGAATGCCTCGCAGGACCGCCCCTGCACTAGGGAGAAAACGCGCTAAATCGAGCAAATACTCCCAGAAATGAAACCAAGTCCACTCATTGCCAGAGCCACATCTCACACATATTGCAGCAATGACACAACAAACAATATTATGCACAACCCCCCCCTGTTCAATAATCCCCCTACCAGGGATATTAACCCTTGATTCTATAAAGATAAGAGGTATCACACTGTGACCTTGTCTTCTGCGTTATGTGTATAAAAAAACGATCTTACCAGAATCTACTCCATGGAACAGGAACATGGCCTCTCAAGTTTGACAGTGTAGTATTATCGCTCCTGACATGGACTTGAGGGTAGAAAGCAGGCAGTGAAACTCATCAACGCTGATTGCTTACGGAGCTGTTAATCTGAGTTGGGATGGTTTCGCAGAAAGACTTTCCCTGCATCTCTGGACTCTAACTTTTACCCAAGCTCTCACTGAAAGGCTGACAGGGTTACTTAAAACTCCAGTCCCGTTCCGAAGAGTACTACCCTCCATAAGAGACTACTCCGAATCTCCGACACTTCTCTGCCAACCTCCTGTGACCAAAGGCAAAGAATGACTGGGGGATGAGGGAAACCTTTGCCTCCAGTAACCGTGGAGATAATAGAGTCCAGGCCTGGACCAAATAAAATCTTTCCCTTAAAGGGGAGGGAAAGATGTCTGGACTTAGAAGTCATTTCCGCAGACCAAGACTTCAGCCAGAGTGCCCTACGGCTTGAACAGAAAAACCTGAAGCCTTAGCATTCAGGCGAATAATTTGCATATTAGCATCACAAATAAAATAATTATCAACCCTTAAGGCCTTAATTCTTTCCTGGATCACGTCAAGGGGACCCTCCACCTCGATCAACTCAGATAAGGAGTCGCACCAGTAGGTAGCCGCTCCAGCAACCTGTTAAAATATGAGTAATTTGCTAAATATCATCAAATTACATATATGTATTTGTGTGCATGTGTGTGTATATATATATATATATATATATATATATATATATATATATATATATATATATATATATATATATATATATATATATATATATATATATATATTTATTAATATATGTATGTATATGTGTGTGTGTTTCAAATACTACAACTTCCCAAGGACACACCTGTTCATGTACAGGAATAAAGCAATATATTCCTTTAGTTAAAATCAAGTCCAGGTCAGAAGACATGTCAGGAGCATGATTAATAGCATAACTGGTGGCCTAAGAAACAGCTATTCTAAAGTCAGAAATAGCTAGAAGTACAGAAATACAAAAATATATCTCAGAATTATAATAACCAATCACATTCAAAGGCTAACCCAAAATGGATACCCACCATTATCCATTTTGGGAAGTATTAGCTGAAGAGGCTTGTCATTTAAAAGGTATATAAGATGTAGGGATAGAAGGGAAGAACAGAAGAGAAGGGAAGGAAGGAGAGAGAGGTTACAAGCTTTTACTGGGGCCCAGAGGTAATTATATTATGCACTTACTTACTTTATAGCTATAAGGTTGTTTTCATGTCTGTTTGCATTTGATGTAAGAAATTGTATGCAGTTACGTCAATGTGTTTTATGTAATATATTTAATGTAACTCATATTAATGGTACCATATAAAGAAGCATAGAATATTATAGTGTGTGAGCTAAGATTTTGGGTGCTGTGACTATTAAAAGTTGTTATATTAAGCTGTCTTTCTCACAAGCAAATTCTTTCATAAATAATAATAATTATTATTATTATTATTAATAATATAAATATTGTATTCCAAAATAAATAATTAATCTTCAATAAACCGCAGCAACAGTCGCTGACAGTTGAAACAAATAACCCGTATATTGAAACATCTTTCTTAACAGAGTTTCTATCTTCTTCTCCATGGGCTCTCTGAACGACGAACTATCCTCAAGTGGGATAGTAGTGCGTTAAGCAAGGGTGGAGATAGCGCCATCCACATAGGGGATGGAACCCTACAACTCCAATTGAGAGTCAGGGACCGGGAACAATTTCTTAAAGGAAGACTAAAAAGGAAGAACCAATCCTTTCCCATTCATTCTTAATAATGTTTGCCATCTTTACAGGAACCAGGAAAGTTTGTGGTACAACCCTGTCCTCGTAGACCTTATCTAATTTAGGAATCAAAGGTACCTCAGGCAATTTGGGCACTGGAACCTCTAATGTAGCCACAACTTCCTTCAACAGAAAGCGTAAATGTTCAATCCTAAATCTAAAGTCTGGTTCCTCCGCAGCTGGAGGTTTAGAGGCAGCAGACGCCGACCCAAAAAGTGCGCCCTCTGAAGTATCAGAGGAGCCTTCATCATCGGATAATCTCGTATCAGATAAATCCAACAAACTAGTTGATGACCCCTGGGAAGGATAGCAATATTTGACCTTTCGCTTGCGGTTAGCAGAGCGAGGTAAAACACTTAAGGCCGCAGACACCACCGTAACTGCGCAGTAAAGTCTGGCGGTAAAAGGCCCCCTACAGATGGAGGATTAGGAGTGTTACGGGAAGCTGCATGTGTATTAGGAGATGACTGTAGAGTGCGCACCTCAGAGAAACCGCTTCTTCTCCGGTAACCAGCACAGTCAGGAAAGAGGAAATAAAGTGTGACCACACCCTGTCACATGGTATGCAATGCAGGACCGCCCCTGCTATAAGAGCAAAAAAAGCACGCCAAGCCTTTCAAGCTGTGCAGTTCAAAAAACAAAAAAGTAAAAACCTGTACGTTCCTGAGCCCAAAAAAAACAAAAAACAAAAAAACATCTCACACATGTTGTAGCATAATCAAACAAATGTATGTGATTAATCCCCACTGTTCAATAATCCCCTTCCTGAGATATTAACCCTTGATTCCATACAGATAAAAGTAGCCACACTGTGACCCTGTCTTCTGGCATTATCATATGTGTAAAAAATGAAACTATCTTACCGGAATCTATGCCGTGGAACAGAAACACAGCCTCTCAAGTGTGACAGTCTTGTAGCATCGCTCCTGACATGGACTTGAGTGATGGAAGCAGGAAGTGAAACTCGTCAACACTGATTGCTTAGGAGCTGTTAATACGAGTCTGGATGGGTTCGCAGAAAGACTCTCCCTGCATCTCCAGACTAACATTCGCCAATGCTCTCACTGAGAGGCTGACAAGACTACTTAAAACTCCAGTCCCAATTCGAAGGGTAGATACCCTTAATAAGGAACTACTCCGTACCCTTCATAAGGAACTACTCTGAATCTTCTGACATTTCTCTGCCAACCTCCTGTGACGAAAGGCAAAGAATGACTGGGATATGAAGGAAATAGGGGTAGTATTTAAGCCTTTGGCTGGGGTGTCTTTGCCTCCGCCTGGTGGCCAGGTTCAGTACTTCCTAACAGTAAGGAATGATGCTGTGGACTCTCCTCATATTAAGAAGGAAATAACTTGCAAAAAGAGAGCCAGTTTCAGCCAGGAGCATGCGGTCATGTTGACATTTTTGCATATCAATGCTAAGTTTCTGAAAGAATGTTATAAACCGTGATAGTTTACCTCTTTCTAGTTCTACCTGTTTTAAAAAAATTTTGTTTTGCTTAAAGGGACACTGAACCCAATTATTTTCTTTCATGATTCAGATAGAGCATGCAATTTTAAGCAACTTTCTAATTTACTCCTATTATCATTTTTTCTTCATTCTCTTGCTAACTTTATTTGAAAAAGAAGACATCTAATGGGTATTTTGGTTCAGTACTCTGGACAGCACCTTTTATTGGTGGGTGAACAACCCAGGTTGTTCACCAAAAATGGGCTGGTATCTAAACTTAAATTCTTGCATTTCAAATAAAGATACCAAGAGAATGAAGAAAATTTGATAATAGGAGTATATTAGGAAGTTGCTTAAAATGTCATGCTCTATCTGAATCAAGAAAGAAAAAATTTGGGTTCAGCGTCCCTTTAATTATATGTGTTCTGCTGCTTAAAAATTGGGCAAACAGTTGTGTTAATGTAAAGTTTTAGCCTGAAGTTTGATATTTGTAACACTCCGTATGTGGATTTTATTTTAAATACAGGAAAAACATAATTTATGCTTACCTGATAAATTCCTTTCTTCTGTTGTGTGATCAGTCCACGGGTCATCATTACTTCTGGGATATTATCTGCTCCCCTACAGGAAGTGCAAGAGGATTCACCCAGCAGAGTTGCTACATAGCTCCTCCCCTCTACGTCACCTCCAGTCATTCGACCAAAGACCGACGAGAAAGGAGAAGCCAAGGGTGTAGTGGTGACTGAATTATAATTTAAAAAATATGTACCTGCCTTAAAAAACAGGGCGGGCCGTGGACTGATCACACAACAGAAGAAAGGAATTTATCAGGTAAGCATAAATTATGTTTTCTTCTGTTATGTGTGATCAGTCCACGGGTCATCATTACTTCTGGGATACCAATACCAAAGCAAAAGTACACGGATGACGGGAGGGATAGGCAGGCTCATTATACAGAAGGAACCACTGCCTGAAGAACCTTTCTCCCAAAAATAGCCTCCGAAGAAGCAAAAGTGTCAAATTTGTAAAATTTGGAAAAAGTATGAAGCGAAGACCAAGTTGCAGCCTTGCAAATCTGTTCAACAGAGGCCTCATTCTTAAAGGCCCAAGTGGAAGCCACAGCTCTAGTGGAATGAGCTGTAATTCTTTCAGGAGGCTGCTGTCCAGCAGTCTCATAGGCTAAACGTATTATGCTACGAAGCCAAAAAGAGAGAGAGGTAGCAGAAGCTTTTTGACCTCTCCTCTGTCCAGAATAAACGACAAACAGGGAAGAAGTTTGACGAAAATCTTTAGTTGCCTG
Source organism: Bombina bombina (assembly GCF_027579735.1). Lineage (NCBI taxonomy): Eukaryota > Metazoa > Chordata > Amphibia > Anura > Bombinatoridae > Bombina > Bombina bombina. The sequence continues at coordinate 61,773,841 of NC_069504.1, read as the reverse complement.
CAAGTAGAACTTGAGGGCACGAACTACATCCAGACTGTGTAGAAGACGTTCCTTCTTTGAAGAAGGATTTGGACACAAGGAGGGAACAACAATCTCTTGATTGATATTCCTGTTAGAGACAACCTTAGGTAAGAACCCAGGTTTAGTACGCAGAACTACCTTGTCTGAGTGAAAGATCAGATAAGGAGAATCACAATGTAGGGCTGATAACTCAGAGACTCTTCGAGCCGAGGAAATAGCCATTAAAAATAGAACTTTCCAAGATAACAATCTTATATCAATGGAATGAAGGGGTTCAAACGGAACACCCTGTAAAACGTTAAGAACTAAGTTTAAACTCCATGGCGGAGCAACAGTTTTAAACACAGGCTTGATCCTAGCTAAAGCCTGACAAAAGGCCTGGATGTCTGAATTTTCTGACAGACGCCTGTGTAACAAGATGGACAGAGCTGAGATCTGTCCCTTTAATGAACTAGCCGATAAACCCTTTTCTAAACCTTCTTGTAGAAAAGACAATATCCTAGGAATCCTAACCTTACTCCAGGAGTAATCTTTGGATTCACACCAGTATAGGTATTTACGCCATATTTTATGGTAAATCTTTCTGGTAACAGGCTTCCTAGCCTGTATCAGGGTATCAATAACCGACTCAGAAAACCCACGTTTTGATAAAATCAAGCGTTCAATTTCCAAGCAGTCAGCTTCAGAGAAGTTAGACTTTGATGTTTGAATGGACCCTGAATCAGAAGGTCCTGTCTTAGAGGTAGAGACCACGGCGGACAGGATGACATGTCCACTAGATCTGCATACCAAGTCCTGCGCGGCCATGCAGGCGCTATTAGAATCACTGATGCTCTCTCCTGTTTGATTTTGGCAATCAATCGAGGAAGCAGCGGGAAGGGTGGAAACACATAAGCCATCCTGAAGTTCCAAGGTGCTGTCAAAGCATCTATCAGGACCGCTCCCGGATCCCTGGATCTGGATCCGTAGCGAGGAAGTTTGGCGTTCTGGCGAGACGCCATGAGATCTATCTCTGGTTTGCCCCAACGTCGAAGTATTTGGGCAAAGACCTCCGGATGAAGTTCCCACTCCCCCGGATGAAGAGTCTGGCGACTCAAGAAATCCGCCTCCCAGTTCTCCACTCCCGGGATGTGGATTGCTGACAGATGGCAAGAGTGAGACTCTGCCCAGCGAATTATCTTTGATACTTCCATCATTGCTAGGGAGCTTCTTGTCCCTCCCTGATGGTTGATGTAAGCTACAGTCGTGATGTTGTCCGACTGAAACCTGATGAACCCCCGAGTTTTTAACTGGGGCCAAGCTAGAAGGGCATTGAGAACTGCTCTCAATTCCAGAATGTTTATTGGCAGGAGACTTTCCTCCTGACTCCATTGTCCCTGAGCCTTCAGAGAATTCCAGACAGCGCCCCAACCTAGAAGGCTGGCGTCTGTTGTTACAATTGTCCAGTCCGGCCTGCTGAAAGGCATCCCCCTGGACAGATGTGGCCGAGAAAGCCACCATAGAAGAGAGTTTCTGGTCTCTTGATCCAGATTCAGAGTGGGGGACAAATCTGAGTAATCCCCATTCCACTGACTCAGCATGCACAATTGCAGCGGTCTGAGATGTAGGCGTGCAAAGGGTACTATGTCCATTGCTGCTACCATCAAGCCGATCACCTCCATGCATTGAGCTACTGACGGGAGTTGAATGGAATGAAGGACACGGCATGCATTTAGAAGCTTTGTTAATCTGTCTTCTGTCAGATAAATCTTCATTTCTACAGAATCTATAAGAGTCCCCAAGAATGGAACCCTTGTGAGAGGCAAGAGAGAACTCTTCTTTTCGTTCACTTTCCATCCATGCGACCTTAGAAATGCCAGAACTAACTCTGTATGAGACTTGGCAGTTTGAAAGCTTGAAGCTTGTATCAGAATGTCGTCTAGGTACGGAGCTACCGAAATTCCTCGCGGTCTCAGAACCGCTAGAAGGGCACCCAGAACCTTTGTGAAAATTCTTGGAGCCGTGGCCAATCCGAATGGAAGGGCTACAAACTGGTAATGCCTGTCTAAGAAGGCAAACCTTAGATATCGGTAATGATCTTTGTGAATCGGTATGTGAAGGTAAGCATCCTTTAAATCCACTGTGGTCATGTACTGACCCTTTTGGATCATGGGTAAGATTGTCCGAATAGTTTCCATCTTGAACGATGGAACTCTTAGGAATTTGTTTAGGATCTTTAAATCCAAGATTGGCCTGAAAGTTCCCTCTTTTTTGGGAACCACAAACAGGTTTGAGTAAAACCCTTGTCCTTGTTCCGACCGCGGAACCGGATGGATCACTCCCATTAATAATAGATCTTGTACACAGCGTAGAAACGCGTCTTTCTTTATTTGGTTTGTTGACAACCTTGACAGATGAAATCTCCCTCGTGGGGGAGATAATTTGAAGTCTAGAAGGTATCCCTGAGATATGATCTCTAGCGCCCAGGGATCCTGGACATCTCTTGCCCAAGCCTGGGCGAAGAGAGAGAGTCTGCCCCCCACTAGATCCGGTCCCGGATCGGGGGCCCTCGGTTCATGCTGTCTTAGGGGCAGCAGCAGGTTTTCTGGCCTGCTTGCCCTTATTCCAGGACTGGTTAGGTTTCCAGCCTTGTCTGTAACGAGCAACAGCTCCTTCCTGTTTTGGTGCAGTGGAAGTTGATGCTGCACCTGCTTTGAAATTCCGAAAGGGACGAAAATTAGACTGTCTAGCCTTAGCTTTGGCTTTGTCTTGAGGTAGAGCGTGGCCCTTACCTCCTGTAATGTCAGCGATAATTTCTTTCAAACCGGGCCCAAATAAAGTTTGCCCCTTGAAAGGTATATTAAGTAATTTGGACTTAGAAGTTACATCAGCCGACCAGGATTTTAGCCACAGCGCCCTACGTGCCTGAATGGCGAATCCTGAATTCTTAGCCGTAAGTTTGGTTAAATGTACTACGGCCTCCGAAATGAATGAATTAGCTAGTTTAAGGACTCTAAGCCTGTCCGTAATGTCGTCCAGCGTAGCGGAACTAAGGTTCTCTTCCAGAGACTCAATCCAAAATGCTGCCGCAGCCGTAATCGGCGCGATGCACGCAAGGGGTTGCAATATAAAACCTTGTTGAACAAACATTTTCTTAAGGTAACCCTCTAATTTTTTATCCATAGGATCTGAAAAAGCACAGCTATCCTCCACCGGGATAGTGGTACGCTTAGCTAAAGTAGAAACTGCTCCCTCCACCTTAGGGACCGTTTGCCATAAGTCCCGTGTGGTGGCGTCTATTGGAAACATCTTTCTAAATATTGGAGGGGGTGAGAACGGCACACCGGGTCTATCCCACTCCTTAGTAACAATTTCAGTTAATCTCTTAGGTATAGGAAAAACGTCAGTACTCGCCGGTACCGCAAAGTATTTATCCAACCTACACATTTTCTCTGGTATTGCAACAGTGTTACAATCGTTAAGAGCCGCTAAGACCTCCCCTAGTAATACACGGAGGTTTTCCAATTTAAATTTAAAATTTGAAATATCTGAATCCAATCTGCTTGGATCAGAACCGTCACCTACAGAATGAAGCTCTCCGTCCTCATGCTCTGCAAGCTGTGACGCAGTATCAGACATGGCCCTAGAATTATCAGCGCACTCTGTTCTCACCCCAGAGTGATCACGCTTGCCTCTTAGTTCTGGTAACTTAGCCAAAACTTCAGTCATAACAGTAGCCATATCTTGTAATGTTATCTGTAATGGCTGCCCAGATGTACTAGGCGCCATAATATCACGCACCTCCCGGGCGGGAGACGCAGGTACTGACACGTGAGGCGAGTTAGACGGCATAACTCTCCCCTCGCAGTTTGGTGAAATTTGTTCAATTTGTACAGATTGGCTTTTATTTAAAGTAGCATCAATACAGTTAGTACATAAATTTCTATTGGGCTCCACCTTGGCATTGGAACAAATGACACAGGTATCTTCCTCTGAATCAGACATGTTTAACACACTAGCAATAAACATGCAACTTGGTTACAATCTTATTTAACAAAAACGTACTGTGCCTCAAAGAAGCACTAAACGATTAAATGACAGTTGAAATAATGAACTGAAAAACAGTTATAGCATCACTCTTTAAAAACAACACAACTTGTTAGCAAAGGTTTGTTCCCATTAGTAAAGCAACACTAATTAAATTTTAAACATAAAAATTACAGAGCAACGTTTTAAAACACAGTCACTACATAAATCTCACAGCTCTGCTGAGAGAATCTACCTCCCTTCAAAGAAGTTTGAAGACCCCTGAGTTCTGTTAGAGATGAACCGGACCATGCAGAAAATACAAGTGTAACTGACTGAAAATTTTTTGATGCGTAGCAAAGAGCGCCAAAAACGCCCCCTCCCCCTCACACACAGCAGTGAGAGAGAAACGAAACTGTCATAAGCAAAACAAGCAAACTGCCAAGTGGAAAAATAATGCCCAAATATTTATTCACTCAGTACCTCAGAAATGCAAACGATTCTACATTCCAGCAAAAACGTTTAACATGAACTAAATACCTATTAAAAGGTTTAATGTACTTTTACAGAGTAATTCCGGTGAAATACCATCCCCAGAATACTGAAGTGTAGAGTATACATACATGTCATTATAACGGTATAGCAGGATTTTCTCATCAATTCCATTCAGAAAATAAAAACTGCTACATACCTCAATGCAGATTCAACTGCCCGCTGTCCCCTGATCTGAAGCTTTTACCTCCCTCAGATGGCCGAGAAACAGCAATATGATCTTAACTACTCCGGTTAAAATCATAAGAAAAACTCTGGTAGATTCTTCTTCAAACTCTGCCAGAGAAGTAATAACACGCTCCGGTGCTATTGTAAAATAACAAACTTTTGATTGAAGTTATAAAAACTAAGTATAATCACCATAGTCCTCTCACACCTCCTATCTAGTCTTTGGGTGCAAGAGAATGACTGGAGGTGACGTAGAGGGGAGGAGCTATGTAGCAACTCTGCTGGGTGAATCCTCTTGCACTTCCTGTAGGGGAGCAGATAATATCCCAGAAGTAATGATGACCCGTGGACTGATCACACATAACAGAAGAAAATGTATTTATTTATTTTTATCGGATTAGTCGATTATGCGAAATAATAATCGTCCGATCAATCAATTATGGAAATAATAGTTAGTTGCAGCCCTAGAGATAAGATTAAGAAGGATTTTCAAGTGGTACGTCCCTAAACTGCAGCACAATGCAAAGATTACTTAAAAGAAAAACTATTTTGTGTGCAGGTCTTTTGCAACTGGGTGCCTAATACAATCATATATCATCCCTTTTCTTATTAGAAACAACTTTCGGAAGAAAAACAGGCTTAGTACGCAAAACAACCTTATCTGCATGAAACACCAGATAAGGTGAATCACACTGCAAAGCAGACAATTCTGAAACTCTCCGAGCAGAAGAGATAGCTACCAAAAACAAAACCTTCCAAGATAATAACTTAATATCTATGGAATATAAAGGTTCAAACAGAACCCCTTGAAGAACTGAAAGAACTAAATTAAGACTCCATGGAGGAGCCACAGGTTTATAGACAGGCTTGATTCTAACTAAATCCTGTGCAAACTCCTGAACATCTGGTACTGCTGCCAACCGCTTGTGTAACAGGACAGACAGAGCAGATATCTGTCCCTTTAAGGAACTAGCTGACAATTCTTTCTCCAATCCTAATGCTTTGAAATGATTGCACAGTAAGTTTCAAGACAATTAACCCCTTATTGCCCAAACCGGAGCAAATTAAAGCAGGCCACCGGTTTAAGACATACAGCACAGTGATGTGCAGTCAATAGAGGCAGGTGAGGCAGTGCTTCACCTCTCATATGGGCAAAAATATATATTTTTTTATTGGCTTTAAAAAAAAAAAATTTCCCCAGCATTTTTTTTTACAGCTATATGTTGTGCAATGGAGAGGCACAAGCAGGTCTGCCCACCATTACACAACATGCTACGCCACCTACTGGATGAAAGTGGTTAAGATCATTGTATGGCCCATTAACTGCTTATTTGAGGCAGTCCTATTTGGGCTGAACCAATCCAGTGAGAGGCATTAGTAAGTGGAACTTAGGGTTGGGGCTGGATGTTAAATCATATAAAACAAAACAAAAATGGAAAAAAACAACTTTCATATATTTTGTTGTTGTCCTGTGAACCTCCTAGCTTTGTTAAAGTGAAAAAGAGAGTTCTGTTCTTCCCCTCTAAGTGCAGTGGAATGTGCCACTGTCACTTCCTGAATCCTTACAGAGCAGGAATAGAGGCACAGAGAGCAGTGTTTCAGCCACATCTTATTAAAGTAAGATTTTATTGAAAGGGATTCTGTTAGTGAAAATGATAATTTAATGAATGTGGTTTAGTGTTTTTTTACTCTTTTACAGTAGGTTCGTTTTTGTATTTTGTTTACTCAAAATTTACACCCACTAACTTAGCAGCTTGCCTCTGTACTTCACACTAAATTATAGACTCATTTTCTGAACTCTCTGTAGCTCTGCTGTTTTATTATTTAAAAATGCAGTGGTCCCTCTCACCCCCCTTGTGTGTGTGTGTGTGTGTGTGTGTGTGTGTGTGTGTGTGTGTAGGGTTGCCACCTGTCCCTTAAAATACAGAACACTTATAAGTTACACATGCTGCAGGGTGTGCAAGGAGAAATATGAATGGTGATGTCCAGAAACACAATACATGTTGTGTCTCTCTCTATCCATCTTTCTCCTTATGTGTTGTTCTCCCCCATGGTCTCTTTCTCTCTCTGTGTCTCTTCCTCCCCACTCTGACTCTCTCATCCCTTTTGTGTCTCTCTAACCCTCTGTGTGCGATTTTGTCTCTCTCTCTTTCTCTCTCTCTAACCCTCTGTGTGTGAGTGTGTGTCTCTCTCTAACCCTCTGTGTGTGATTATGTCTCTCTCTAACCCTCTGTGTGTGATTGTGTGTCTCTCTCTAACCCTCTGTGTGTGATTGTGTGTCTCTCTCTCTCTTTCTCTCTCTCTAACCCTCTGTGTGTGATTGTGTCTCTCTCTGTCTCTCTCTCTAACCCTCTGTGTGTGATTGTGTCTCTTTCTCTCTTTCTAACCCTCTGTGCGTGATTGTGTCTCTCTCTTTCTCTCTCTCTCTAACCCTCTGTGTGTGATTGTGTCTCTCTCTCTTTCTCTCTCTCTAACCCTCTGTGTGTGATTGTGTCTCTCTTTCTTTCTCTCTCTCTCTCTAACCCTCTGTGTATGATTGTGTGTCTCTCTCTCTTTCTCTCTCTCTAACCCTCTGTGTGTGATTGTGTCTCTCTCTTTCTCTCTCTCTCTCTAACCCTCTGTGTGTGGTTGTGTCTCTCTCTCTTTCTTTCTTTCTCTCTCTCTCTTACCCTCTGGGTGTGATTGTGTCTCTCTCTCTCTCTCTCTCACCCTCTGTGTATGATTGTGTCTCTCTTTCTCTCTTTCTAACCCTCTGTGTGTGATTGTGTCTCTCTCTCTTTCTCTCACTCTCTAACCCTCTGTGTGTGATTGTGTCTCTCTCTCTCTCTCTAACCCTCTGTGTGTGATTGTGTCTCTCTCTTTCTCTCTCTCTAACCCTCTGTGTGTGATTGTGTCTCTCTCTTTAACCCTCTGTGTGTGGTTGTGTCTCTCTCTCTTTCTTTCTCTCTCTCTCTAACCCTCTGTGTGTGATTGTGTCTCTCTCTCTTTCTTTCTTTCTCTCTCTCTCTTACCCTCTGGGTGTGATTGTGTCTCTCTCTCTCTCTCACCCTCTGTGTATGATTGTGTCTCTCTTTCTCTCTTTCTAACCCTCTGTGTGTGATTGTGTCTCTCTCTCTTTCTCTCACTCTCTAACCCTCTGTGTGTGATTGTGTCTCTCTCTCTCTCTCTAACCCTCTGTGTGTGATTGTGTCTCTCTCTTTCTCTCTCTCTAACCCTCTGTGTGTGATTGTGTCTCTCTCTTTAACCCTCTGTGTGTGGTTGTGTCTCTCTCTCTTTCTTTCTCTCTCTCTCTAACCCTCTGTGTGTGATTGTGTCTCTCTCTCTTTCTCTCTAACTCTCTGTGTCTCTCCCCCCCCCCCCCCCCCCCGAGTGCTTTTCTGTGTTTCTTTCTATTTTTTATTTATTTAATTAATGAATTGGTAATGCCATCTGATGGTGTGGCTATTTTTAAAGGGGTGGGGTTAAGCGCCCAAGCATCTTTAAATTTCACCAGCCGCCACTGGATCAAGACATTTTTATATTTACTGAATAATGAAAGAATCTATAAGCATAATTTGCAGCATTAAAGTAAAAAGTATGTTTTAATGGGCATGGATTTCTAGATCTCATAATCAGAGCAAGCATTGTGTTATCTGGCAAGAGTTTGTTACAATCCTTTTAGACTAAAATCAGATGTTTACTAAGTTGACCAGTTTTCCAAGACACCATTTAAAGGGACATGAAACCCATATGAAACCCATATGCAAATTTAAATAACTTTCCAATTTACATCTAATTTTCTTCATTCTTTTGATATCCTTTGTTGAAAATCATATCTAAATATGCTCAGTAGCTGCTGATTGGTGGCTGCACATAGATACCTCATGTGATTGGCTCACCCATGTGCATTGCTATTTCTTCAACAAAGGATATCTAAAGAATGAAGGCGTATCCTAGCCACTGCCTCACCAGCCTCTGATGTCACTTCACGTCACTGCTACAGCACCATGCCACAGTCTCTGCTGTGGCCCTACCTTCCTTGGGGATAAGTCTTGGACGAAAATAAGCCTCTCTGGAATCCTCCAGCAATCTCTGGACTCTACACGTGAAGCTGCATGAAGCTGTCTTTCAAATGAACTGCGCAACTGAGGTGCGAAATTTAGGCCCCCTCCCTCTTTACTCCGGAGTTGTGGGGCCTTCCCAAGCCAAAATAGGTGTCTAAAGATATGCCAGGCGTAATAAAACCCCAAAAAAGTGTTCCAAATGTAATGAACACTTGTACAAATATGAGATTATTGTGATAAAATAATTGATTTCCCCTTAACAGTGTCCACCAGCGTTTTAAGCCCTTTTAACTAAGCCATCCTTCTATACTAAGTCTCAGAATATGCCTTACCTTCCCCACATGGGGATTCTTGTCAGTCTTCTAGCATTACCAGGTCTTGACTAGAAAAAAAGTGACTGAGCATACCTTATAGCAGTTAAGCCTGCAAACTGTTCCCCCCAACTGAAGTGTGGGAACAGCAGTGGATTTTAGTTACAACCTGCTAAAATCATTTTCCTCTCAGCAGAAATCTTCATCACTTTCTGCCACAGAGTAAATAGTACAAACCGGCACTACATTCACTTTACCCTCCCGTGGAGATGCTACTTGTTAGAGCGGCAAAGAGAATGACTGGGGGGGTGGAGCCTGAGGGGGAGCTATATGGACAGCTCTGCTGTGTGCTCTCTTTGCCACTTTCTGTAGGGAATGAGAATATCCCACAAGTAAGGATGAATCCGTGGACTGGATACACCAAGTAAGAGAAATGTCATTTATTTCCCCTAATGGAATAACTAAGGCAACTTAGACAAGGGAATTACACAAACCCTATAATTTCAATGCTAACTTTGTTATTATTATTACACAAATATCTATATACCATTGAGTGGCTGCCTCCCCAGTATCTTCATATTTAAAGGGACAGTCAACACCAGAATTTTTGTTGTTTAAAAAGAAAGATAATCCCTTTATTACCCATTCCCCAGTTTTGCATATCCAACAGTTATAATAATACACGTTTTACCTCTGTAATTATCTTGTATCTAAGCCTCTGCTGACTGCCCCCTTATTTCAGTTCTTTTGACAGACATGCAGTTTAGCCAATCAGTGCTCACTCCTAGGTCACTTTACGTGCATGAGCTCAATGTTATCTATATGAAACATGTGAACTAATGCCCTCTAGTGGTCAAAATGTATTCAGATTAGAGGCAGTCTTCAAGGTCTAAGAAATTAGCATATGAACCTCTTAGGTTTAGCTTTCAACTAAGAATACCAAGCGAACAAAGCAAAATTGGTGATAAAAGTAAATTGGGAAGTTGTTTAAAATTGCATGCTCTATCTGAATCATGAAAGTTTTTTTTGGACTTGACTGTCCCTTTAAAGGGACAATGTACTCCTAATGCTCTTTAGCAGATATTTACGATAAACTTTTATATCTATCAGCCAGTTAGCAGAAGTACACAGGGATACTGCTGTACTAGTTTTAACCAATCATTTTCAGGTAAAGAAATTGATAACATAAGATGTTTTTGGACTATAATGCTCTTTTAATTACACCCCCAAATAATGCATTGCAAAGGGGCCACTCCATGAAGGAACTAAATAACGTACTATGACCTAGAACTATACAAAGCCAAGGAGTCAGTGGACCAAAACTAATAAAGAACTTTACTTTCATAAGTTTTTACTGAACTACTGTAAACAATAAATAGAGTGAGCATTTCATACACAGATTAACCTCTGGAAGACGTTTGAAAATGCTGGGCTTTAAGGATGTTAGCACAGCATGGAACGTCCTAAAGTTTGCAACCCTCTGCTCCGCTCTTTGTTTAAAAAAAAACACAAAATTAACTATTTTTTATCACTAAATTCACATTTTGTCTCATAAAAAAATAAAAATACGAAGGACCTGTAAAAAAAGATGTGAAAATGGTTTGAACTACAATTATGTTCCTTGCACCTGTAACAGACAAAACATTTACCCATATATTTGAAAAGCTGTTGATTAATGGGGCATGAAACCCCAAAATGTTCTTTTATCATTCGGATAGAGCATGTGATTTTAAACAACTTTCCAATTTACTTCTATTATCCAATTTGCTTCATTCTCTTCATATCCTTTGTTGAAGGAGCAGCTACGAACAACTGAGAGCTAGCAAAAAACATTTAGAGAACCAATGAAGAAAGGTATTTGTGTGCAGTCACCAATCAATCAGCCGCTAACTCCCAGTAATGCATTGCTGTTCGTGAGTACATCTAGGTATTCTAGGGAGAATACTTGATGGAGAATGACGCAAATTAGATAATAGAAGTAAATTGGAAAGTTGTTTAAAACCATATGCTCTGTCTGAATTGTGAAAGAAAAATGTTGGGTTTCAGATCCATTTAAATACATGGCCCTCCTGGGTGCATTCTGTAGTTTATAAAATTTTTGGGTTAATATAGGTGTACATGCATCTCATTTGGGGTTATTATATTTATATATATATTTATATATATATATATATATATATATATATATATATATATATATATATATATATATATATATATATATATATATCCTATAGCTAATTATATTCATTTAACCAACTTATATGACATGCTAAAAATACAACAAATACCGTAGCTAGGAACCTTAGCAAAGAAAAAGGAGATAAAATGTATTAATTAATTGTTTTATTTTTGGTCTAAGTATAAAAAAAATGCCAAGAAAACCAATATCTAAGATCTACTGAGCTGAGTTTTGGTGTATGAAGGTGACATCTGAGCTCATCTTGAAGTCAGATGCTCTAGAGAGGATTCCTGGCAATCAATCAATAAAGATGGTTTAATTGGTTTATTGTCCCTGCAGGTTTCTTATCTGCCTGTACAGACACAGACATGGTTTTGCAACATGGGGAGAATACATATAGAGTTTAGGTAGATTTACCGAATCAAATGCAGCCTCTTCTATTAAAACACTGACAGCACAGAAACGCAAATGAAGAATTAAAAAGAATCGGTAAGCGAATAGTTTTTGTTCTTTTTGCTGAAATTGTATCTGTTACTCTGAGCACCAACATTTGAAATGGAAAAAATCATTTCTTTAAAATACATTTGGGACAGGGCTTCTCACCTGGAAAAAAAAC
>NC_069504.1:61702202-61761847 GCF_027579735.1 Bombina bombina | reverse complement strand
TAAACATAGTGCCTGCCGTTAAAAAACATTCCCCAAGTTTATAAATGTGAATTATCAGCATAAACATGTATAAAATGCCCAAATAAAGCAATCGATTTAGCCCATAAAAGTGTCTACCAGTTTTATAGCCCATATTAAGCCCTTTATTCTGTTTGCTTGACTAAGAAAATGGCTTACCGGTCCCCATGAGGGGAAATGACAGCCTTCCAGCATTACATGGTCTTGTTAGAAATATGGCTAGTCATACCTTAAGCAGAAAAGTCTGCTAACTGTTTCCCCCAACTGAAGTTACTTCATCTCAACAGTCCTATGTGGAAACAGCAATCGATTTTAGTTACTGTCTGCTAAAATAATCTTCCTCTCACAAACAGAAATATTCATCCTTTTCTGTTTCAGAGTAAATAGTACATACCAGCACTATTTTAAAATAACAAACACTTGATAGAAGAATAAAAAACTACATTTAAACACCAAAAAACTCTTAACCATCTCCGTGGAGATGTTGCCTGTGCAACGGCAAAGAGAATGACTGGGGTGGGCGGAGCCTAGGAGGGACTCTATGGCCAGCTTTGCTGGGACTCTTTGCCATTTCCTGTTGGGGAAGAGATATTCCCACAAGTAAGGATGACGCCATGGACCGGACACACCAATGTTGGAGAAAAAGTAATTTATCTTTAAATCTTAGGGTCTTTTCTAAACATGAGGAACAAAATTGCATAGGCAAAACAATTTGAGCCTCCAAACATAACAACCATTCGGCCAGATGATAACCCCACAGTCGCAACTGAAGAAAAACTCACAGGAATGACACTGCTCCGCTTAGAGTTACAAACGGAAGAGCGGGAGGTCACGTGAACCGCATCAAAAGAAACTGTGCATTAAAGTAAAAGCGCGCAATTTTAACTCAAGTAAAAAACGGAAAGTAGCCGTTTAAATCATTCCCTAATAAGGCAAACACACAATCCCCTCAACAGAGATGCTTATTGCAATACATTCATATGATCATAGGGTCAGTAGAGCCGTCCCATAAAAACGAATGGAAGCCGTTAACCAGTCTCCTCACATACAAATAGTGCCTGCATACTGCCCCAAATAAATCCTCCATAAAGGATTATAATGTCCCATTAAAATGAATGCAGAATTAAAGTAGATTGTGCAAGTATCCAGTACCTAGAAGACAAGTGACACTTACCTGCATTTTGAGCTGTCGGCAGAAAGACAGCTCACAAGGTGTGAAATGGCACATACTCCTATCAGAGACCTGTAAAAAAAGAAAGAACAGAGTAACCAACTCTGGCTTTCTATAACTAGGGTAGCAAATATGTTAGAAAACTAAGCAAGGGAGAAAGAAAGACAGAAAGAAAAAGAAAGAAAGAACTAACGAACAGAAAGAACGAACAGAAAGACACATACACAGACACTACAGTTACAGCCAATAAAGCAGTATGTTGGAAGTCCAGAAGAAGAGTGCCAGCAAGTTTGTATTTGTGCAATAGGATCCTATGACTGTTTATACTGATTTAGTGCCATCAGATATATATTTACATCAATTTGAATAGAAACTTTTAATTTTTTGGAAAGTTGTTGGAAAATCGCTGATAACCCTCATGTGGCATAGAAGTTAATGAAATTAATTATTGTCAACATTTAGAGTGCCCAATTCTTAGCCACAAAAAGAGTAAACCGGTCCATTACTTACAACAGGGCTCTTGTGTCACAGAGGTAGACCCATTCATTTTTAGGGACTTGTTCAGAGAGACCAGCAATATCTGAAGTCCGAGTGCTGCTCACTGGTCATAACTCTTTACCAAGCTAAACCAGAGAAGTGCCATCACACTGGGGTTGAGGGGTATTGGTGGGTACACACATAGGCAAGAACAGGAGGGAGGGCAAACAAACCACTGATATTCACTAAAACAGCTAAAAAAAACTAATTTAAAAAAAAAAAACACTCTATAAATCTTTTTAATGGCAATCTACAGTAACTAATCATCTTTTGACCGTCTGTCTTGCTGCCCACATAATTTACCTTACAATTTTTTTCTTAGCAAAGGTGCCCTTTCATTTAACAGCTTTAAAAATGTCATAGTGAAAAGAAGAGTCCCAGGGCAGTGGACGAAAATAACTCTATAAGAGCTAAATATTCTTTATTTCCATCAGGTAATGTAAGGGTTACTGTCATTTCTATCTAATTCCGCTGTGTCCAACCAAGCAATGCAATTCCTACTAACCAGACACTTTTTAGCCTTCTTCAAACGTCTGCAATAGCACTCCTAGGCTGGAAATTATCAGTGCATTTATCACAGCATTACTAACCGCGCCAGCTCTCTGAGCCAGAACTGCATGCTCAATACTTTATTTGTATTCAGCAGACCAACCTTTGCATTCTGTGCTGGGCTCTGATAATTCTCTCTGTTTTGCTGGAGAATTCCTTCCTACTTTGCAAAGTAATCATACTCTCGTGCCCTCTATATTGCCCTTATTCCTTCGGGATCTAATGGCTGGCACACTGGTTAAAACAGCATTTACATTAGCAAGAGGGGGGAAAAGTGCTAGTTTCCATCATTTTAGTATTGGTGTCTCCCAAGTGGCAGAAATATGCCTCTTCATTTGTTCAACAATAATTAAAGGAACAGTCTACCATGGATTTGTTATTGTTTTAAAAGATAGATAACCCCTTTATTACCCAATCCCTAGTTTTGCATAACCAACACAGTTATATTAATACACTTTTTACCTCTGTGATTACCTTGTATCTAGGAACCTTCTTCCAGCCCCCTGATCACATGACTGTGACTGTTTATTATCTATTGTCTTGCATTTAGCATGGTGTTGTGCTAAATCTTAAATAACCCCCTGTGCCTGAACACAGTGTTATCTATATGGCCCACGTGTACTTTCTGTCTCTTTGTGTTGAAAAGAGATTTACAAAGCATGTGATAAGAGGCAGCCCTCAAAGGCTTAGAAATCAGCATATGAGCCTACCTATGTTTAGCTTACACTAAGAATACCAAGAGAAAAAAGCAAATTTGATTATAAAAGTAAATTGGAAAGTTGATTAAAATTAAAAGTCTTATCTGAATAATGAAAGTTTAATTTATACTTGACTGTCCCTTTAAGTGCACTCAAAATCCACAATGTATTTCCACCCATGAGCAGGACATTGTGAATGGGCTGATCATAAGTAGTGCACCTGGGAGCTTGAGAACCCAAGAGGGTACACAAATAGCATATGCAGAGCTTTTAATTAGGGTTAAGGTAAGTGTCTAACTTACAGTTTCTAATCCTTTACAGGGGACAGTCTACTCCAAAATGTGAATTGTTTAAAAAGATAGACAATCCATTTATTACCCCAACTTTGCATAACCAACACTGTTATATTCATTTACTTTCTACCTCTGTGATAACCTAGTATCTAAGCCTTTCAGACTGCCCCCCTTAACTCAGGGTTATTTACTAACTAGTATTTTATACAATTAGTGCTTGCTCATGAATAACTCCACAGGAGTGAGCACAATGTTATCTATATGGTACTCATGAACTAGTCCTGTCTAACTGTAAAAGTCATAAAAATGCATATGGTAAGAGTTGTCCTGCAGAGACTTAGAAACAGGTAGACATTTAGATTTCTAAAGGTTATGAAGTACATTAATAAAACAATGTTGGTTGTGCAAATCTGGGTAATGGGTAGTAAAGGCGTTATCTATCTTTTAAACAATAAAAATGTTGTTGTCCCTTTGTTTTGTACAGACAAGCGCTTTAACAACTTTCTACAAGGAGGAAACAATTATATAACATGGTTACATTGCATCCTTTTACTGCATTATAGGTTTGTGGACATCGCCAAAAAAAAAACCTAGAATTTAAAATAAGAAAAGTAATTAAAGAAAAAGGTTATTGCAATAAAACCTTGTTCAAGCTATGGCTACACGGTAACACGCACATAATAATAAAAAAAGTACACGCCACTTGTTTTCTAAACATCAGACGCTGAATGAACCTGACTACAAGACTAAGTGACCATGGGAAAAACGTCAATGAGCCACAGTAACACATGAAGAGAAAGCTGCTGCTCGGTATGCTAGAGATTTAAAAGCAGCCGTTCTCCATGCTCGGTTGGTCAAACACAACATTAAGCGGCAAGTACTAAAAAGTTAATTGAATGTTTGCCAGGTGATGTAGGACCCTCTTCCAAATGGGATAATTAATTTCTTTGTTTTTGTAAGATTTTTTTTAAGAGTGCCTAACATGTGCCCCCTGAGGGTAATTAAGCTCATTCAAGGACAACCACTGGCACTGCGCGACTGATTTACTCTTGTAACATCTTCCCCTACAACATACTACAGGTCCAAATGAGAAGATGGGTTAATGGGTTAATACAAGCGTGAAAAGAAAAACAGATCAGGGGCTCTTATTTATGCTGGATTCTTTTTTTTTTTTCTTCTTTTTTTTTTCCCGCAAATTTTAGTAATTGGAATGCAATATAAATGAGAAATGTTATCCGATATCTTCATATCAATATTATTAGAAATGCCCTACTAGGGTCAGATACATTTGGAGGTTTTTATTTTGATAGCATGGTTCGGGGGAGTGATAAACATTTTCTGTTGCAGATGCAGTTTATAGGATTTATAGCAGCTCTCAAAAGCACTTTACCCCTCATAGGCCAGGTGTTGACAACATTATTTTACATTTAGGAGCCATGAAGAATACTGAGCAATTGACTAAGTCAATGGTGCATCTAAAGTTAAACCTTGGTGAAATTCTAGGAGCTACAGCTGCCCAAAATTTGTCAGGCCTTAATCGAGCAGTAAGCAACACGCAGAACCACTATGACTGTGGCCCCCAAACATATTAATACAGTAGTGCACATTGTATTTTACCGTCATCAGACATTCTAGTTCAATGCAAAAAAGGGACACAATTTTAAAGGGACAGTAAAGTCAATCAGGCATTTTAAACAGCACTTGCAATTTTAAGCAACTTTCGTATTTACTTCTATTTAATTCTAATATTTTTTTTAGTTCCATTGGTATCCTTTAATAAATAGTAATCATAGGAGAGCTCAGGAGTGTGCACGTGTCCTTAGCCATCTGGCAGCAATGTTTACATCAATATTATACATGGTTGCAAACTGCTGTATTAGAATGTCTAAAGCATCTATTTAAGTTTCAATTTTGACTTTACTGAGTGTCTATTTAAAATATCCATTTCTTCACCAGTCAGAACTGACAAAAGTAAAAAAAAAATATCACTTCCTCCACTACATCCTGGCCTTGTGTAAATACTGAAATACATAACTGGGAACACAGTTAATACTCAACAAAATGCGTGGGGTGGGAGACTCATGGTAAAACCTACTGGAAAAAATGAAATTCATTTTGACTACTCATACAGAGTTAAACAAGAAGACAAAAAAAAGTACAGACAATGAAAACGTGCGCGGGGGGGTTGGCACCAAACATATAGACCTACAATCCATAAACTATTAGACTAATAATTTGCTTTCCTTGCACAGCTTGCTTCTACAACATTAGTTTACCAGCATGTAATATCTTATAAAGTCATAGCCAATCTATGCTGCTGTTAATGCATTTGTATTTAATTTACAACAGATGATATATATATATATATATATATATATATATGCAAATGCCATCTGTTTTACAACGCACAAATCACTGGCACACGACGTGTTCAATTGCAAGAACAGTAACTGATAAACTAGCATGACAGATCAATTTGTTATAAATAACAATTGAATAACTTGTTTTAAAAACACATTTATAGTTGGGAGCTTTTTTCCTAGCTTTAAAAGAAAAAATAAGAAATGAAAAGATTCCCATTAAACTTCTTAAATATGTTCCTAAACACAATTCAACCATTTAAGAGGATAGAACCATTAAACTAAATATTTCTAGAAAATAAAATGCACCATGGGCATGCGACTACATATACAGTAAGCCTAATATATCCTGCTAAGTGCCCCCTGCATTTCTGAAGCTGTAAACATTACACCATAGGGCTTGAACAGACTCTGGTGTGTTGGCAGTCTGCAGACAGAAGCACTACGGGTTACTGACCTATTCAAGATAGAGGTCAGGCCACCCAGGGAATGGCCTAAAGATAAAAAAAACCTCAGCTATTGGTCTGCACTTCCACAAGCAGAAGTGTTCACATATGAACATGTGACACATCAGTTCAATTTAATATTGAAGCCTGAAGTGCTGCCTCCAGTAATCCACATCACACAGAACCATTTTACCAGTTGGGGATTGCAAAGGAAAAAAGGTCTATCAACGTTTCACCAACTTTCAAACGCAGCAGACCATGAAAGCACTCAACGATGCCACCCCTCCAACAAAATGAAAAATGTTCTCAAAATGTACAAATGCAAGGCTTGGGTTTTAACAAAAGCACTGTGTATTGTTGTTCTGCATGAGATCTTAAAGATCAAGTTGACAGAGCCAACTAGAAAAGCTATCTGCCCCAAGAGCCTATAAATCTGACCGCATTCTCCATAACTGCAATATCCCACTGTACATGTGAGCAAATATAAATTCATTTGTAAAATATCTCAGAAGCACCAGTTATGCCCCCCACCCCCCATGCCTGTAGGATTAGAAATAAGAAACATGAACAAACTTTCACAATTCTTACAAAATGCAATAAAAAATAATAATTCCATTATCAATTTGTGTACAGTACTTTCACATAAGCTTAGTACTTGGAACTGGTGCCTCAGAATGTGATTGGCTAGTGCCTCTAACAAGGGACATAGAAATGAAAGGAAACTTTGAAATGTATTTGTTGTTGCAATTCTAATGTATTTAATGGCCCTTTAAAGGGAAAAAAATCCCCAGGAGGACTGCAGTATAGGGAAGTATTTCAAATGTGAAAGGCAAGATTCATTCATGAATATTTTAAACTCAACTTATTGTACTTACAGCCTCTTTGCAAGCTGTGCAACCTTGTTTCCTCCTTTTCAAAAATTTGTTGTAGATCTTGCTGCCTATCATGGGCCGTGATACGGGAGTTCATTTGTGTCACTCAGGGAAGAGAGAGACACATGCTTCCCCCTGACACAATGAACAACTGATTGAGTTTTGGCACTACACCCCTCTGATTAAAGGGCCAGTGTACTATAACATTTGTATTGTTTAAAAAGATTAATACCTTTATGACCCCTTCACCACCTTTGAACCACCTACATTGTCATATTAAAGGACCACTAAATGCAGTAGAATTGCATAATTAACAAGTGCATAATAAGACAATGATTTAACACCTACTCTGAATTTAAAATCAGTAAAAAAAAAAATTGAGTTTGACAAATACATTTTTTCTCCCATTTTCCAGCTCCCTGTATCAAGTGACAGACATCAGCCAATCACAGATGAGTATACATATATCCTGTGAGCTTGTGCACATGCTCAGTAGCATCTTGTTCCCCAGAAAGTGTGAATATAAAAAATTGATAATTGAAGTAAATTGGAAAGTGTCTTTAAACTGCATGTTCTATCTCAATCATAAAGGTTTTTTGACTTGAGTGTCCCTTTATAACGCTTAAACCTCTAAGGGCTCCATTTACGAAGCAGCGAGAGCTGCTCCAGGGTCCTTGCGGGACATGGTCACACATGCGAGCCTGCTTCCTGCAATGTTAGAAGCATCTGTCATTAGACCACAATTCGCCACCTCTGAGGTGGGAAGAGAAGCTTGCTCGCTCTCTGTGATTGCCAGTCCCTTCACTAGCGCAAATGAAGGGGTGGGCATTACACACTCATCTGTGTGTGTAATGATACATACAGGCCAGCGGACAATCAGATCCGCTGCCTGTATGCAGCGAAGAAGGGCGGACAACTTCTCAAGTTGAGAAGCTGTCCACCCGCATTTTCATACATGGGGCCCTTAATGTTGGTCTGTTTCTAAGCGGTTACAGAGCACCTCTTATCTCATGTATTTTTATTAGCTTTTCACAGCAAGACACTGCTAATTCAAGTGTGCCATATAGATACCAATGTTCTCACTCACGTGGAGTTTTGCAGGAACCAGTACTAATTGGCTAAAATGCAAGTCTGTAAAAAGCCCTAAGTTAAAGGGAGCTGTCTGCAAAATCTTAGCTACAAGGTAACCACAGAGGTAAAAAGTATATTAATATAATCGGTTTAAATGTTTGGAGTAGATCTTCCCTTTAACTGAAGCATCTGCATCTTATTTTTGAACAAGTAAGCGGCACAGCTGGGGCAGTCTGGATGCTGCAAGAATGTGTAAAGTTTAATTTAAAATATTCATAAACACAAAAATGCATATTATGAAGGTTTACCTGTCAACAACTCCTTTTAGAGAACTTCACACATTAGTTTATTGTCTGCTTAAAGATCGGTGGTGCATGTATAATGGATCCAAGAAGTGCAAGAAACCAGGTCTGGAAATTACATTTGACAACCAGGTAGATTTTTTGGGAGTCCAAAAGAAGAAGGAAATCCAGAGAGAGAAACATTGCTTAGTGATTTAAATAAAACTTGTACAATCTTCAGATGCGGTTTTATATAAATCTCTGGTCACAAAAAAAAAAAAAAAAAGATTTGGCTGTGGTTTTACCTAATTTCTATCACACAGTTGTGAAAAGGAAATCTGGAATTTCGTGAGAAGGAAAAGGGAGCAAAACTATGTTATAAAGTACAATACCAGCATTAGAGTATTTTAGATCCTTTATTTACATCTAATTTTTTAAATAGAATGTGACAAACACTTTTTATTATGTCTAGCATGGTCACGGAAGCCCATATGCACATAATTTATCTCAATAAACGGTCTGATATTATGATCTAAATTTTAACTTTAATATAAGTATATATGTATAAGAAATCAGAATATTTAAAGCAGTAATGAACACGTTTCACTTATCGGCTCAAATTTATGAATCCAGAAGTGGAGGATTCTGTTGGATTCTATGGCCAAATTCATTCTCAAATTATTATATAAAAAATAATAAAATGAAATCACTCGCATAGAAGATAAACCATTATCTAGAAACCAAGAAAAACATAGAATGTCATCCTTACATGCCAGACTGTCTGTTTCCTGGATTTATCAGTTTGCATATTCTAGTACTCGACAAATCTATTTAAAATTTAGGAGTCAGACAGTGGTATTTGAATATAGATATATGGAAAAATAACCCAAAAAGTTGAGAGCCAGGGGAAAATTCTAGGGCCCCTGGGTTTGCGGAGCCCTGGTGTATACTATCAAACCAACAAAGCAAAGGCAAAACAAAAATTATGCTTACCAGATAATTTAATTTCCTTCTGTACAAGGAGAGTCCACGGCTTCATTCCTTACTGTTGGGCAATACTGAACCTGGCCACCAGGAGGAGGCAAAGACACCCCAGCCAAAGGCTTAAATACCTTTCCAACTTCCCCTATCCCCAGTCATTCTGCCAAGGGAACAAGGAACAGTAGGAGAAATATCAGGGTATAAACGGTGCCAGAAGAAAAACATAATTTATGTAAGAATTTACCTGATAAATTAATTTCATATTGGCAAGAGTCTATGAGCTAGTGACGTATGGGATATACAAGTTTCCCAAACCTCAAAATGCCTATAAATACACCCCCCACCACACCCACAATTCAGTTTAATGAATAGCCAAGTAGTGGGGTGAATAAAGAAAGGAGTAAAAAAGGATCAAAAAAAGGAACTGGAAATATAATAGTGCTTTATACAAAAAATCATAACCACCATACAAAGGGTGGGTCTCATGGACTCTTGCCAATATGAAAGAAATGAATTTATCAGGTAAGTCCTTACATAAATTAGGTTTTCTTTCATGTAATTGGCAAGAGTCCATGAGCTAGTGACGTATGGGATAGTAATACCCAAGATGTGGAACTCCACAGAAGAGTCACTAGAGAGGGAGGGATAAAAATAATAACAGCCATTTTCCGCTGAAAAAATTAATCTACAACCAAAAAAATATAGGTTTTTTCTCATAGTTGAAAAGAAAAAAAACAAACATAAGCAGAGGAATCAAACATAAGCAGAGGAATCAAATAGGGAACAACAATTTCTCTATTAATGTTGTTAGAATTCACAACCTTAGGTAGAAATTTTAATGAAGTCTGCAAAACTGCCTTATCCTGATGGAAAATAAGAAAAGGAGATTCACAAGAAAGAGCAGATAATTCAGAAACTCTTCTAGCAGAAGAGATGGCCAAAAGAAACAACACTTTCCAAGAAAGTAGTTTAATGTCCAAAGAATGCATAGGCTCAAAAGGAGGAACCTATAAAGCCTTCAAAACCAAATTAAGACTCCAAGGAGGAGAGATTGATTTAATGACAGGCTTGATACGGACCAAAGCCTGTACAAAACAGTAAATATCAGGAAGCTTAGCAATCTTTCTGTGAAATAAAACAGAAAGAGCAGAGATGTGTCCCTTCAAGGAACTTACAGACAAACCTTTATCCAAAGCATCCTGAAGAAACTGTAAAATTCTAGGAATTCTAAAAGAATGCCAGGAGAATTTATGAGAAGAACACCATGAAATATAAGTCTTCCAAACTCGATAATAAATCTTCCTAGAAACACATAGTATTAATCACTGAGTCAGAGTATCCTCTATGACTAAGCACTATGCGTTCAATTTCCATAGCTTCAAATTTAATTATTTAAGATCCTGATGGAAAAACAGGCCTTGAGACAGAAGGTCTGGTCTTAAAGGAAGTGGCCAAGGTTGGCAATTGAAAATCCAGACAAGATCCGCATACCAAAACCTGTGAGGCCATGCTGGAGCTACCAGAAACACAAACAATTGTTCCATTTTGATCTTGGAAATCACTCTTGGAAGACGAACAAGAGGCCGGAAGATATAAGCAGGTTGGCAACACCAAGGAACTGCTAACGCATCCACTGTATCTGCCTGAGGATCCCTGGACCTGGACAGGTACCTGGGAAGTTTCTTGTTTAGATGGGAACCCATCAG
The DNA here is from genome assembly GCF_027579735.1 of Bombina bombina. Taxonomy (NCBI): domain Eukaryota; kingdom Metazoa; phylum Chordata; class Amphibia; order Anura; family Bombinatoridae; genus Bombina; species Bombina bombina. The sequence goes on along the minus strand of NC_069504.1, from coordinate 61,750,864 downwards.
ATCTATTTCTGGAAAACCCCACATCTGAACAATCTGAGAAAACACATCTGGATGGAGCGACCACTCCCCCGGATGTAAAGTCTGATGGCTGAGATAATCCGCTTCCCAAATGTCTACACCTGGGATATGTACCGCAGACATTAGAGCTGGATTCCGCCGAAGAAAGTATCCGAGATACTTCTTTCATAGATAGGGGACTGTGAGTCCCACCCTGATGATTGACATATGCTACAGTTGTGATATTGTCTGTCTAAAAACAAATGAATGGTTCTCTCTTCAACAGAGGCCAAACCTGAAGAGCCCTGAAAATAGCACGGAGTTCTAAAATATTGATTGGTAGCCTCGCCTCTTGAGATGTCCAAACCCCTTGTGTGCTGTCAGAGATCCCCAGACAGCTCCATAACCTGAAAAACTTGCATCTGTTGTGATCACAATCCAGGTTGGACGAACAAAAGAAGCCCCTTGAACTATACGATGGCGATCTAACCACCAAGTCAGAGAGAGTCGAACACTGGGATTTAAGGATATTAAAATTGTGATATATTTGTATAATCCCTGCACCATTGATTCAGCATACAAAGCTAGAGAGGTCTCATATGAAAATGAGCAAAGGGGATCGCGTCCGATGCTGCAGTCATGAGACCTAAAACTTCCATGCACAAAGCTACTGAAGGGAATGATTGAGACTGAAGGTTCCGACAAGCTGAGACCAATTTTAACCGTCTCTTGTCTGTTAGAGACAGAGTCATGGACACTGAATCTATCTGGAAACCTAAAAAGGTGACCCTTGTCTGAAGAATCAAGGAACTTTCTGGTAAATTGATCCTCCAACCATGTCTTTGAAGAAACAACACTAGTTGATTTGTGTGAGATTCTGCAGAATGTGAAGACTGAGCTAGTACCAAGATATCGTCCAAATAAGGGAACACTGCAATACCCCGTTCTCTGATTAAAGAGAGTAGGGCACCGAGAACCTTTGAAAAGATTCTTGGAGCTGTCGCTAGGCCAAATGGAAGAGTGACAAATTGGTAATGCTTGTCTAGAAAAGAGAATCTCAGATACTGATAGTGGTCTAAATGAATTGGAATATGAAGATATGCATCCTGTAAGTCTATCGTGGACATATAATGCCCTTGCTGAACAAAAGGCAGAATAGTCCTTATAGTCACCATTTTGAAAGTTTCAGATCCAGAACTGGCCTGAATGTATTTTCTTTCTTTGGGACAATGAATAGATTTGAATAACATCCCAGACCCTGTTCCTGAAACGGTACTGGTATGATTACCCCTGAAAGCTCCAAGTCTGAAACACACTTCAGAAAAGCCTGAGCCTTTACTGGATTTGCTGGGATGCATAAGAGAAAAAATCTTCTCACAGGAGGTCTTACTCTGAATCCTATCTGGTACACTTGAAAGACAATACTCTGAATCCATTGATTTTGGACAGAACCTGCCCAAATGCTTTGGAAGAATCTTAATCTGCCCTCTACCAGCTGAGCTGGAGTGAGGGCTGCACCTTCATGCAGACTTGGGGGCTGGCTTTGGTTTCTTAAACGGCTTGGATTTACTCCAACTTGAAGGTTTCCAAATGGAACCAGATTCTTTGGGGAAAGGATTGGGTTTCTGTTCCTTATTTTGTCGAAAGGAACGAAAACGGTTAGAAACTTTAGCTTTACCCTTAGGTCTTTTATCCTGAGGCAAAAAAAACTCCCTTCCCCCCAGTGACAGTTGAAATAATAGAATCCAACTGAGAACCAAATAAATTATTACCTTGGAAAGAAAGAGATAGTAATCTAGACTTAGATACCATGTCAGCATTCCAATATTTGAGCCACAAAGCTCTTCTAGCTAAAATAGCTAAAGACATAGATTTAACATCAATTTTGACATAAAAAAAACAGATAATCACAGATAAAATGATTAGCATGTTGAAGCAAGTGAACAATGCTAAACAAATCAGGATCCATTTCCTGTTGTGCTAAACATTCCAACAAAAAGTTGATGCAGTTGCAACATCAGCTATAGAAATGGCAGGCCTGAGAAGATAGCCAGAATATAAATAAGCTTTCCTTAGGTAAGATTCAAGTTTCCTATCTAAAAGGGCCTTAAAGGAAGTACTATCTTCCATAGTAATAGTAGTACGTTTAGCAAGAGAAGAAATATCCCCATCAACTTTGGGGATCTTTTCTCAAAACTCCAATCTAACTGCTGGCAAAGGATACAATTTTTTAAACCTTGAAGAAGGAATAAAAGTACCACCAGGCCTATTCCATTCCTTAGAAATCATATCAGAAATAGCATCAGGAACTGGAAAAACCTCTGGAGTAACCACAGGAGGTTAATAAACAGAATGTAAACGTTAACTAGTTTTAGTATCAAGAGGACTAGTTTCCTCAATATCCAACTTAATCAACACCTCTTAACAAGGAGCAAATATACTCCATTTTAAATAAGTAGATTTGTCAGTGTCAATATCTGAGGTAGGATCTTCTGAATCAGATAGATTCTCATCAGAGGAGCATAATTAAGTATGTTGTCGGTCATTTAAAATTTCAGCAACTTTATGAGAAGTTTTAAAAGACCTTTTACGTTTATTAGAAGGCGGGATAGCAGACAAAGCCTTCTGAATCGCATCAGCAATAAAATATTATATTCACAGGGATATCATGTACATTAGATGTTGAAGGAAAACAGGCATTGTACTATTACTGATGGATACATTATCTGCATTAAAATCTTATGACAACTATTACATACCACAGCTGGAGATATAATCTGCACAAATTTACAACAGATACACTTAGCTTTGGTAGAACTGTTATCAGGTAGCAGGGTTCCAACAGTGGTTTCTGCAACAAGATCAGATTGAGACATCTTGCAAATGTAAGAGAAAAAAAACAAGATACCGTATTGTTCCGCATATAGGCCGCACTTTTTTCCCTTGATTTTGACCTTTAAAGTTGGGGCGCGGCCTATATTCGGCATTTTTTTTTTTTTTTTTTTTTTTATTTTGCTTAAACCTGCCTTTTATAGTAATAACCGGGTAAGGAATGTACCGGTAACTTATACAGTGGTATGGGTATGCAGTAATATGGTAGCCCTATATGTTAGAGTGATCCCTGAGCGAGTAACTACGGACTCTGCATGCCTTTGCGTTCAGACAAAGCTCCTACTTTGATGTCATCATCATCTACAGCCACATCTGCCGCTCCGTCCCTGCAGACTGCAACGTCTGTGAAAGAAGCATTTAGCAACGTCTTTGGTTCACTCCTAGAAGACTGCTAATGCTTAGTCGCAGGTATTGGTAACATTAGCAGTCTTCTAGGAGTGAACCAAAGACGTTGCTAAATGCTTCTTTCACAGGCGTTGCAGTCTGCAGGGACGGAGCAGCAGATTTGGCTGTAGATGATGATGTCATCACAGTAGGAGCTGTGTGCTGAACGGAATGGCATGCAGAGTCCGTGGTTGATACAAGTACCCATGCAGAGTCCGTGGTTGATACAAGTACCGGTACAAGGAGGATGATTATACCGGTAGGGTGATTATAGGAATGTGCCTTATGGGTATTGCAGTGTGGGTAGGGAGGAAGTGGGCAGAGCACAGGATGTCCCATGTTAGTCAGTTTTGCCTGTGATAATTTCAAATGTGAAAAAGCCTTTATTTAGCCATTATAGCTTTAATGCCTGAATAAAGTTTTTTTTTTTTCACATTTGAAATTACCATACTAAGGAGTTCAGCATCTTTCCTTTGTTTTATTTTATACTCTTGGGTCTTGGGGAAGTGGAAAAGGATCCCCCTGGGAGCTGGCACCCTACATTGGGACTCTGCTGGTCTCACTTGCAAACATTGCAGCTTTAAAATTTAATTTCTTTAAAATGGCACCAAACTTTAAGGGTGCGGCCTATATTCAGGTGCGGCCTATATGCGGAACAATACGGTATAAAGAAACATTATCAATTTCCTTATATGGCAGTTACAGGAATGGGAAAAAACAGCATAGCCCTCTGACATAGAAAAAGGCAAGAGGCATATAGGAATGGGGTTTTTAATAATGAAATTATTTGGCACCAAGTATGACAACGCAAATTGAATTTTTTTTTGGCGCCAACAACATCCGGAAATGACACACTCGCATCATTGCAGACGCAACGTTGTGCAAGGAAACTCGGCGCCAACTAAGACACTGGAAATGATGAATTTGTGTCACCGGACGTTCATTTGCGCCAAAAAAATGCTTGCGCCAAGAATGACGCAATAAACATCAGCATTTTGCGACCTCGCAAGCCTAATTTTGCCCGCGAAAATATAATGAAAAAGCATTCAATTTGAAAAAAGTATATACCCCAGGTAAGAAAAATATTTTCCTAAATATGTTTTTTTCCCAAATATGAAACCGACAGTCTGCAAAAGGAAATATACATAAACCTGACTCATGGCAAATATAAGTACAATACATATATTTAGAACTTTATATTAATACATAAAATGCCAAACCATAGCTGAGAGTGTCTTAAGTAATGAAAACATACTTACCGAAAGACACCCATCCACATATAGCAGATAGCCAAACCAGTACTGAAACAGTTTTTAGTAGAGGTAATGGAATATGAAAGTAAATTGTCAATCTCAAAAAGGGAGGTAGGAGATTAATCTCTACGACCGATAACAGAGAACTTATGAAAAAAATATCCGTGAGGAAAACCACAGAATTCAATAGGTGATACTCCCTTCACATCCCTCTGACATTCACTGTACTCAGAGGAATCGAGCTTCAAAATGCTTTGAAGCGCATATCAACTTAGAAAATCAAGCACAAACTTACTTCACCACCTCCATAGGAGGCAAAGTGTGTAAAACTGAATTGTGGGTGTGGTGAGGGGTGTATTTATAGGCATTTTGAGGTTTGGGAAACGTTGCCCCTCCTACTAGGATTGTATATCCCATACGTCACTAGCTCATGGACTCTTGCCAATTAACATGAAAGAAATGAATACGCACATATCATACACTAATAGGAACTGCTGCTAATTGGTGCCTGCACACATTTGTCTCTTATGATTGGCTAAACAGATATTTTCAGCTCCCTGTCAGTAGTGCAATGCTGTCCCTTCAGCAATGGATAACAAGAGAATAAAGAAAATTTGATAATATAATTAAAATTGGAAAGTTGTTTAAAATTGTATGTTCTATCTGAATCATAAGAGACATTTTTTGGGTTTATTATCCCTTTAAGGAGCTGTTAGCAGGCAGTCTGGATGGGTTCGGAGAAAGGCTCTAACTTTCGTCAATGCTCTCACTGAGAGGCTGAGAAGACTACTTAAAACTCAAGTTCCATAACGAAAGGCATATATCCCTCCTGAGGAACAACTCCGAAATCTTCTGACACTTCTCTGCCATTCTCCTGTGACGAAATGCAAAGAATGACATGGGGATAGGGGAAGTGGGAGAGGTATTTAAGCCTTTGGCTGTGGTGTCTTTGCCTTCTCCTGGTGGCCAGGTTCAGTATTTCCCAACAGTAAGGAATGAAGCAGTGTATTTTCCACCAGGAGACATGTGTTTGTTTATAGACTTAGAAGCCCTACAAGAGTTGTTTTGTACCAGTTGCTGAGTTGTTGACTATCCAGCTTGCCCTTAAAAAGGGACATTAAAATACTTTAAGATGGTAATATAAAATTATAAATCTCATATATATATATATATATATATATATATATATATATATATATATATATATATATATATATATATATATATATATATATATATATATATACACACACACACACACATATATAACATAATTTATGCTTACCTGATAAATTTATTTCTCTTGTGATGTATCGAGTCCACGGATTCATCCTTACTTGTGGGATATTCTCCTTTCCTACAGGAAGTGGCAAAGAGAGCACCCACAGCAGAGCTGTCTATATAGCTCCTCCCTTAGCTCTACCCTCCAGTCATTCGACCGAAGGCTAGGAAGAAAAAGGAGAAACTATAGGGTGCAGTGGTGACTGAAAGTATTAAAATAAAAATATATATGCCTGTCTTAAAAAACAGGGCGGGCCGTGGACTCGATACATCACAAGAGAAATAAATTTATCAGGTAAGCATAAATGATGTTTTCTCTTGTAAGATGTATCGAGTCCACGGATTCATCCTTACTTGTGGGATACCAATACCAAAGCTTTAGGACACGGATGAAGGGAGGGACAAGACAGGGACCTTAAACGGAAGGCACCACTGCTTGTAGAACCTTTCTCCCAAAAATAGCCTCCAAAGAAGCAAAAGTATCGAATTTGTAAAATTTGGAAAAAGTATGAAGCGAAGACCAAGTCGCCGCCTTACAAATCTGTTCAACAGAAGCCTCATTTTTAAAAGCCCATGTGGAAGCCACAGCTCTAGTAGAATGAGCAGTAATTCTTTCAGGAGACTGCTGTCCAGCAGTCTCATGGGCCAAACAGATGATGCTTTTCAGCCAAAAGGAAAGAGAGGTAGCCGTAGCCCTTTGACCTCTCCGTTTACCAGAATAAACAACAAACAATGAAGATGTTTGACGGAAATCTTTAGTTGCTTGTAAGTAGAACTTTAAAGCCCGAACCACATCAAGATTGTGTAACAGACGTTCCTTCTTTGATGAAGGATTAGGACACAGAGAAGGAACAACAATCTCTTGATTGATATTCTTATTAGAAACAACCTTAGGAAGAAACCCAGGTTTGGTACGCAAAACCACTTTATCTGCATGGAAAACAAGGTAAGGGGAATCACATTGTAAAGCAGATAGCTCAGAAACTCTTTGAGCCGAAGAGATAGCTACTAAAAACAAAACTTTCCAAGATAGAAGCTTAATATCTATGGAATGCATAGGTTCAAACGGAACCCCTTGAAGAACTTTAAGGACTAAGTTTAGGCTCCAAGGCGGAGCAACAGGCTTAAATACAGGCTTAAATCTGACCAAAGCCTGACTAAATGCTTGAACGTCTGGGACATCTGCCAGACGTTTGTGTAGTAGAATAGCCAAAGCAGATATTTGCCCTTTTAGGAAACTAGCTGATAATCCCTTCTCCAAACCTTCTTGGAGAAAAGACAATATTCTAGGAATCCTAATCTTACTCCACGAGTACCCTTTGGATTCACACCAATAAAGATATTTGCGCCAAATCTTATGATATATCTTCCTGGTGACAGGCTTTCTAGCCTGAATCAGGGTATCAATGACCGACTCAGAGAAACCACGCTTTGACAGAATCAGGCGTTCAATCTCCAAGCAGTCAGACGCAGAGAAAATAGATTTGGTTGCGTGAACGGACCTTGGATTAGAAGGTCCTGTCTCATTGGCAGAGTCCACGGTGGAACCGAGGACATGTCCACTAGGTCTGCATACCAAGTCCTGCGTGGCCACGCAGGTGCTATCAGAATCACCGAAGCTCTCTCATGCTTGATTCTGGCAACCAGACGTGGGAGGAGAGGAAACGGTGGAAATACATAGGCCAGATTGAAGGACCAGGGCACTGCTAGAGCATCTATCAGTACCGCCTTGGGATCCCGGGACCTGGACCCGTAACGAGGAAGTTTGGCATTCTGACGGGACGCCATCAGATCCAATTCTGGTGTGCCCCATAGCTGAATCAGCTGGGCAAATACCTCCGGATGGAGTTCCCACTCCCCCGGATGAAAAGTCTGACGACTTAGGAAATCCGCCTCCCAGTTCTCTACTCCTGGGATGTGGATTGCTGAAAGATGGCAAGAGTGATCCTCTGCCCATCGGATTATTTTTGTTACCTCCATCATCGCTAGAGAACTCCTTGTTCCTCCTTGATTGATATAAGCTACAGTCGTGATGTTGTCCGACTGAAACCTGATGAATTTGGCCGCAGCAAGCTGAGGCCACGCCTGAAGCGCATTGAATATCGTTCTCAGTTCTAGAATGTTTATCGGAAGAAGAGATTCCTCCCTAGACCATAAGCCCTGTGCTTTCAGGGAGTTCCAGACTGCACCCCAGCCTAGCAGGCTGGCATCTGTAGTTACAATGAGCCACTCTGGCCTGCGGAAGTACATTCCCTGAGACAGGTGGTCCAGAGACAACCACCAGAGAAGAGAATCTCTGGTCCAGATGCAGTTGAGGAGATAAATCTGCATAATCCCCATTCCACTGTTTGAGCATGCATAGTTGCAGTGGTCTGATGTGTGGCGGGCAAAAGGAACTAAGTCCATTGCTGCTACCATGAGTCCGATTACCTCCATACACTGAGCCACTGATGGCCGAGGAATGGAATGAAGAGCTCGGCAAGTGGATAAGAGTTTTGATTTTCTGACCTCCGTCAGAAATATTTTCATTTCTACCGAATCTATCAGAGTCCCTAGAAAGGAAACTCTTGTAAGAGGGAAGAGAAAACTCTTTTTTTATGTTCAATCCAAGTGTCTGAATACAGCTTACCCTTCCCTCATGGGAATATTGCCAGCCTTTTCTAGAATTAACACAGTCTGTCTAGAAAAATATAGACTGAACATACCTCATATGCAGCTTAGCATGCAAACCGTTCCCCCAACTGAAGTTTTCCTGTACTCTTCAGCCCTTCTGAGAACAGCAGTGGATCTTAGTTACAAAGTGCTAAGATCATCATCCTCCTTGCAGAAATCTTCATCCCTTTTCAGCCAGAGAGTAAATAGTACACACCGGTACCATTTAAAATAACAAACTTTTGCTTGAGAAATAAAAAAACTAACATTTTTGTCACCACACTCGCTCTGCCCTTCCTAGTACTTGGAGTAGGCAAAGAGAATGACTGGGGGGTGAAGCTAAGGGAGGAGCTATATAGACAGCTCTGCTGTGGGTGCTCTCTTTGCCACTTCCTGTAGGGAAGGAGAATATCCCACAAGTAAGGATGAATCCGTGGACTCAATACATCTTACAAGAGAAATATAATATATATATATATATACATATATATATATATATATACGCGTGTGTGTGTGTGTGTGTAATAAATCTCCAGTCTACATTAATTATTTATTTTGTACCCTTTCTGAAATTGTGAGCTTTTCAGTTGCAGAACACAGCCATTGGCTGCACATTCTAATGACCTATTTATAACACGCACTAATTGGCCACAGCAAAGAAGGAAACTTAAGTTGCAACATGGCAGCTCCCATTGTTTTATATACACTAAAACTTTAAATTTATTTTGTTAATATTTAAACATATTATGAAACTTAAAAAAAAAAAAAAAAAAAACTCATCTACGTGTTACTCTGACTAATATTTTCTTTGAATGCATCATTCTATCTAGCATTTAATATCCCTTTAAGAAAAACAGAAAATTGAAAGTGGTATGTAATGTGTGAGCCACAACAGATGGTGCATATTGTGTTTTTATGTAAAATCATTTTATTGTTACATTAAAAACTTCTTTTTTTACACTGTTTGAGGTTTTTCACATGCACAACAGAAAATTATTGCTTACAAATGTCCCTGGCCGTCTATTACACTTATGTTCAAATTAAATTGTGTGATCTGTGCTTTCCTATCAAACCCCGACTGAAAACTCATTCAGTATAGACCCAGAGAAAATGTAGAACAGGATTTAAAGCAAAAAAAATAAAAAAATAAAAATTTAAAAAAAAAATGTGTGCATTTGTTTGCAAAATGAAAGTTTTATATATAATGAGACCGCTACAGAACGAAAACTTTTGTGCAGCCTGCACTTTATTTATTTTTTTGTGGGGAACAAATAAATATACTCAATTACGTGCATTAAAACAAACACATTTCAAACTAAAATGCTTAAAAGGAACAAAAAAAAACAAAAATCTCTCATTATTCAGATAGAGAATTCAATTTTAAAGGGATAGGAAAGTGAAAATTAAACTTGCATGATTCAAATTCAGGACACTTTTAAATTCACTTCTATTTACAAATGTGCTTAGTTCTCTTGCTATCCCTGTTACAAAAAGAATACACACATCCTACACTAGTAGGAGCTAGCTAGTGATTGGTGCCTGCACACATTTGTCTCTTGTGATTGGCTAACTAGATGCGTTCAGCTAGATGCCAGTAGGGCAATTCATTTCCTCCAGCAAAGGATAACAAGAGGAAGAAGCAAATTTGATAACAGAAGTATATTGGAAAGTTGTTTAAAATGGTATGCTCTGTCTGAATTATGGAAGAAAAACTTTGGATTTCATGTGCCTTTAATATTAAAAATAAATTGTACACAGTTGCTTAATGCAAACATACGTACAGTGAAATAAATACGTTGGGATAATTTCAATATGTCCACAAGAACTTGATTTTCCTTTTATTTGAGAAAAAAAAAGGGGGGGGGGAGAAAAAAAAAAAAAAGACAAAAAGCTTTTAATGGCAGATTTTAATTACATGCAGCTATATAAAGCTGCACTCCACAACTTACCTAAGCAGATTTTTCACTTTTTTTGGCAGTGCTCCATAAACAACAAAGAGCTCTTAAATTGATGCAACATTTTCAAAAAGCTTGTAAACCATTTAGATGAATTCTGTGCAGTTTTTTTTATATTATTATTATTGGCATTCCCCAGGGAGTGAGCTATAAACGATTTGTTTTACCCTTAGAGCGCGGAGCTCTCTAGGGAGGGAAATCATTTGAAATTTCACATACAGACCAGCCAGGCAGTGATAAACAGATGCTTAAATTAGCTGCATTATACCATCATCAAAAATCTGAGCGAAAGTTGGAGGAGCGAAAGCTTCCGGGAGAAAACGCTTGAGTTTATACTGGAGTCTGACGGATTTGATAAATTTCACCCAGTAGCATTTTCTAAAGCTAAAGGCTGACAGATTTTCTACTTTATTAGGCCTTTATACTATTCGGGGCATAGGGCTAGTAACTTGATAGGATCCATTTGTTACTACACATTTTTCAAACAAATCGAAAAAGAGAGTTATAGAACCCACTCCAAAAGAATGGAGACAACTTATCTCAAACCTGGTGAGCAATCAAAAAATAAAATGAAAAACATTATACATATGAGCCAAACTTTTTTAATTGAGGGGCCAAATATATATATATATAGCGCTGCAGAATCTGTTGGCACTCTACAAATACATAATAATTAAAAAAAAAATAATAAATAATATGTGTGTGTGTGTGTGTATGTGTATATATATATATATATATATATATATATATATATATTCACAAAAGAGGGTAAAAGTTTAATCCGCCTGTGGTGCCCAGGGTGCGCTCCAGTGTATAATATAGCATCAAAGGCACTCACTGGATCTTTTCCGTCATAACAACAAAAAAATAAATATATATATATACACACACATATATATATACACACACAGTATATATATCCTATTATATAAAAGGCCAAGTGTGTTTGTTCGAAGCTGTCATGCGTAGTAGAAACTGCGCGAGGACAAACACACCTGGCCTTCAAGAAGACTGACCTAGCTGGCATCTGGAACGAACGTGTGTGATGGGGGCGAGGCGGATGTCAAAGAGAGAGAGGGGCGATAGAGACAGCAAAGAGATAGGGGTGAGGGAGAGCAAAAGAAAGGGGAGAGAGCAAAAGAGGGGAGACAGAGAGAGCAAAAGAGAGAGCAAAAGAAGGGGGAGAGCACAAAAGACAGGGGAGAGACAGAGGGAGAGCAAAAGAGAGGGGGGAAGAGAGAGAGCAAAAGAGAGGGGGGAAGAGACAGAGCAAAAGAGAGGGAGGAGAGAGAGACAGCAAAAGAGAGGGAGGAGAGAGAGACAGCAAAAGAGAGGGAGGAGAGAGAGACAGCAAAAGAGAGGGAGGAGAGAGACAGCAAAAGAGAGGGGGGAGAGAGACAGCAAAAGAGAGGGGGGAGAGAGACAGCAAAAGAGAGGGGGGAGAGAGACTGCAAAAGAGAGGGGGGAGAGAGACTGCAAAAGAGAGGGGGGAGAGAGACAGCAAAAGAGAGGGGGGGGAGAGACAGCAAAAGAGAGGGGGGGGAGAGACAGCAAAAGAGAGGGGGGGGAGAGACAGCAAAAGAGAGGGGGGGGAGAGACAGCAAAAGAGAGGGGGGGGAGAGACAGCAAAAGAGAGGGGGGAGAGAGACAGCAAAAGAGAGGGGGGAGAGAGACAGCAAAAGAGAGGGGGGAGAGACAGCAAAAGAGAGGGGGGAGAGAGACAGCAAAAGAGGGGGGAAAGAAAGACAGCAAAAGAGGGGGGAAAGAAAGACAGCAAAAGAGGGGGGAAAGAAAGACAGCAAAAGAGAGGGGGGAAAGACAGCAAAAGAGAGGGGGGAAAGACAGCAAAAGAGAGGGGGGAAAGACAGCAAAAGAGAGGGGGGAAAGACAGCAAAAGAGAGGGGGGAAAGACAGCAAAAGAGAGGGGGGAAAGACAGCAAAAGAGAGGGGGGAAAGACAGCAAGAGAGAGGGGGGAAAGACAGCAAGAGAGAGGGGGGAAAGACAGCAAGAGAGAGGGGGAAAGACAGCAAGAGAGAGGGGGGAAAGACAGCAAGAGAGAGGGGGGAAAGACAGCAAGAGAGAGGGGGGAAAGACAGCAAGAGAGAGGGGGGAAAGACAGCAAGAGAGAGGGGGGAAAGACAGCAAGAGAGAGGGGGGAAAGACAGCAAGAGAGAGGGGGGAAAGACAGCAAGAGAGAGGGGGGAAAGACAGCAAAAGAGAGGGGGGAAAGACAGCAAGAGAGAGGGGGGAAAGAACAAAAGAGAGGGGGAGAGAGAGCAAAAGAGAGGGGGAGAGAGAGCAAAAGAGAAGGGGAGAGAGAGCAAAAGAGAGGGGGAGAGAAAGAGCAAAAGATAGGGGGAGAGAAAGAGCAAAAGATAGGGGAGAGAAAGAGCAAAAGATAGGGGAGAGAAAGAGCAAAAGATAGTGGAGAGAAAGAGCAAAAGATAGGGGAGAGAAAGAGCAAAATATAGGGGAGAGAAAGAGCAAAAGATAGGGGAGAGAAAGAGCAAAAACATAATTTATGTAAGAACTTACCTGATAAATTCATTTCTTTCATATTAGCAAGAGTCCATGAGCTAGTGACGTATGGGATATACATTCCTACCAGGAGGGGCAAAGTTTCCCAAACCTCAAAATGCCTACAAATACACCCCTCACCACACCCACAATTCAGTTTAACGAATAGCCAAGAAGTGGGGTGATAAGAAAAAAAGTGCGAAAGCATATAAAATAAGGAATTGGAATAATTGTGCTTTATACAAAATCATAACCACCACAAAAAAAGGGCGGGCCTCATGGACTCTTGCTAATATGAAAGAAATGAATTTATCAGGTAAGTTCTTACATAAATTATGTTTTCTTTCATGTAATTAGCAAGAGTCCATGAGCTAGTGACGTATGGGATAATGACTACCCAAGAAGTGGATCTTTCCACACAAGAGTCACTAGAGAGGGAGGGATAAAATAAAGACAGCCAATTCCTGCTGAAAATAATCCACACCCAAAATAAAGTTTAACGAAAAACATAAGCAGAAGATTCAAACTGAAACCGCTGCCTGAAGTACTTTTCTACCAAAAACTGCTTCAGAAGAAGAAAATACATCAAAATGGTAGAATTTAGTAAAAGTATGCAAAGAGGACCAAGTCGCTGCTTTGCAGATCTGGTCAACCGTAGCTTCATTCCTAAACGCCCAGGAAGTAGAAACTGACCTAGTAGAATGAGCTGTAATTCTCTGAGGCGGAGTTTTACCCGACTCAACATAGGCAAGATGAATTAAAGATTTCAACCAAGATGCCAAAGAAATGGCAGAAGCTTTCTGGCCTTTTCTAGAACCGGAAAAGATAACAAATAGACTAGAAGTCTTACGAAAAGATTTCGTAGCTTCAACATAATATTTCAAAGCTCTAACAACATCCAAAGAATGCAACAATTTCTCCTTAGAATTCTTAGGATTAGGACATAATGAAGGAACCACAATTTCTCTACTAATGTTGTTGGAATTCACAACTTTAGGTAAAAATTCAAAAGAAGTTCGCAACACCGCCTTATCCTGATGAAAAATCAGAAAAGGAGACTCACAAGAAAGAGCAGATAATTCAGAAACTCTTCTGGCAGAAGAGATGGCCAAAAGGAACAAAACTTTCCAAGAAAGTAATTTAATGTCCAATGAATGCATAGGTTCAAACGGAGGAGCTTGAAGAGCTCCCAGAACCAAATTCAAACTCCAAGGAGGAGAAATTGACTTAATGACAGGTTTTATACGAACCAAAGCTTGTACAAAACAATGAATATCAGGAAGAATAGCAATCTTTCTGTGAAAAAGAACAGAAAGAGCAGAGATTTGTCCTTTCAAAGAACTTGCGGACAAACCCTTATCTAAACCATCCTGAAGGAACTGTAAAATTCTCGGTATTCTAAAAGAATGCCAGGAAAAATGATGAGAAAGACACCAAGAAATATAAGTCTTCCAGACTCTATAATATATCTCTCGAGATACAGATTTACGAGCCTGTAACATAGTATTAATCACAGAGTCAGAGAAACCTCTTTGACCAAGAATCAAGCGTTCAATCTCCATACCTTTAAATTTAAGGATTTCAGATCCTGATGGAAAAAAGGACCTTGTGACAGAAGGTCTGGTCTTAACGGAAGAGTCCACGGTTGGCAAGAGGCCATCCGGACAAGATCCGCATACCAAAACCTGTGAGGCCATGCCGGAGCTACCAGCAGAACAAACGAGCATTCCTTCAGAATCTTGGAGATTACTCTTGGAAGAAGAACTAGAGGCGGAAAGATATAGGCAGGAAGATACTTCCAAGGAAGTGATAATGCATCCACTGCCTCCGCCTGAGGATCCCGGGATCTGGACAGATACCTGGGAAGTTTCTTGTTTAGATGGGACGCCATCAGATCTATTTCTGGAAGTTCCCACATTTGAACAATCTGAAGAAATACCTTTGGGTGAAGAGACCATTCGCCCGGATGCAACGTTTGGCGACTGAGATAATCCGCTTCCCAATTGTCTACACCTGGAATATGAACCGCAGAGATTAGACAGGAGCTGGATTCCGCCCAAACCAAAATTCGAGATACTTCTTTCATAGCCAGAGGACTGTGAGTCCCTCCTTGATGATTGATGTATGCCACAGTTGTGACATTGTCTGTCTGAAAACAAATGAACGATTCTCTCTTCAGAAGAGGCCAAAACTGAAGAGCTCTGAAAATTGCACGGAGTTCCAAAATATTGATCGGTAATCTCACCTCCTGAGATTCCCAAACTCCTTGTGCCGTCAGAGATCCCCACACAGCTCCCCAACCTGTGAGACTTGCATCTGTTGAAATTACAGTCCAGGTCGGAAGCACAAAAGAAGCCCCCTGAATTAAACGATGGTGATCTGTCCACCATGTTAGAGAGTGTCGAACAATCGGTTTTAAAGATATTAATTGAGATATCTTCGTGTAATCCTTGCACCATTGCTTCAGCATACAGAGCTGAAGAGGTCGCATGTGAAAACGAGCAAAGGGGATCGCGTCCGATGCAGCAGTCATAAGACCTAGAATTTCCATGCATAAGGCTACCGAAGGGAATGATTGTGACTGAAGGTTTCGACAAGCTGTAATCAATTTTAAACGTCTCTTGTCTGTTAAAGACAGAGTCATGGACACTGAATCCATCTGGAAACCCAGAAAGGTTACCTTTGTCTGAGGAATCAAAGAACTTTTTGGTAAATTGATCCTCCAACCATGATCTTGAAGAAACAACACAAGTCGATTCGTATGAGATTCTGCTAAATGTAAAGACTGAGCAAGTACCAAGATATCGTCCAAATAAGGAAATACCACAATACCCTGTTCTCTGATTACAGACAGCAGGGCACCGAGAACCTTTGTAAAAATTCTTGGAGCTGTAGCTAGGCCAAACGGCAGAGCCACAAACTGGTAATGCTTGTCTAGGAAAGAGAATCTCAGAAACTGATAGTGATCTGGATGAATCGGAATATGCAGATATGCATCCTGTAAATCTATTGTGGACATATAATTCCCTTGCTGAACAAAAGGTAAGATAGTCCTTACAGTTACCATCTTGAACGTTGGTATCCTTACATAACGATTCAATATTTTTAGATCCAGAACTGGTCTGAAGGAATTCTCCTTCTTTGGTACAATGAAAAGATTTGAATAAAACCCCATCCCCTGTTCCGGAACTGGAACTGGCATAATTACTCCAGTCAACTCTAGATCTGAAACACATTTCAGAAATGCTTGAGCTTTTACTGGATTTGCTGGGACACGGGAAAGAAAAAATCTCTTTGCAGGAGGTCTCAACTTGAAACCAATTCTGTACCCTTCTGAAACAATGCTCTGAATCCAAAGATTGTGAACAGAATTGATCCAAATTTCCTTGAAAAAACGTAACCTGCCCCCTACCAGCTGAGCTGGAATGAGGGCCGCACCTTCATGTGGACTTAGAAGCAGGCTTTGCCTTTCTAGCTGGCTTGGATTTATTCCAGACTGGAGATGGTCTCCAAACTGAAACTGCTCCTGAGGATGAAGGATCAGGCTTTTGTTCTTTGTTGAAACGAAAGGAACGAAAACGATTATTAGCCCTGTTTTTACCTTTAGATTTTTTATCCTGTGGTAAAAAAGTTCCTTTCCCACCAGTAACAGTTGAAATAATGGAATCCAACTGAGAACCAAATAATTTGTTACCCTGGAAAGAAATGGAAAGTAAAGTTGATTTAGAAGCCATATCAGCATTCCAAGTTTTAAGCCATAAAGCTCTTCTAGCTAAAATAGCTAGAGACATAAACCTGACATCAACTCTAATAATATCAAAAATGGCATCACAGATAAAATTATTAGCATGCTGAAGAAGAATAATAATATCATGAGAATCACGATGTGTTACTTGTTGCGCTAAAGTTTCCAACCAAAAAGTTGAAGCTGCAGCAACATCAGCCAAAGATATAGCAGGTCTAAGAAGATTACCTGAACACAGATAAGCTTTTCTTAGAAAGGACTCCATTTTCCTATCTAGAGGATCCTTAAACGAAGTACCATCTGACGTAGGAATAGTAGTACGTTTAGCAAGGGTAGAAATAGCCCCATCAACTTTAGGGATCTTGTCCCAAAATTCTAATCTGTCAGGCGGCACAGGATATAATTGCTTAAAACGTTTAGAAGGAGTAAATGAATTACCCAAATTATCCCATTCTTTGGAAATTACTGCAGAAATAGCATCAGGGACAGGAAAAACTTCTGGAATAACTACAGGAGTTTTAAAAACCTTATTTAAACGTTTAGATTTAGTATCAAGAGGACCAGAATCCTCTATTTCTAAAGCAATTAGGACTTCTTTAAGCAAAGAACGAATAAATTCCATTTTAAATAAATATGAAGATTTATCAGCATCAACCTCTGAGACAGAATCCTCTGAACCAGAGGAATCATCAGAATCAGAATGATGATGTTCAGTTAAAAATTCATCTGTAGGGAGAGAAGTTTTAAAAGATTTTTTATGTTTACTAGAAGGAGAAATAACAGACATAGCCTTCTTTATGGATTCAGAAACAAAATCTCTTATATTATCAGGAACATTCTGCACCTTAGATGTTGAAGGAACTGCAACAGGCAATGGTACTTTACTAAAGGAAATATTATCTGCTTTAACAAGTTTGTCATGACAATCAATACAAACAACAGCTGGAGAAATAGCTACCAAAAGTTTACAGCAGATACACTTAGCTTTGGTAGATTCAGCACTTGACAGCGATTTTCCTGTAGTATCTTCTGACTCAGATGCAACGTGAGACATCTTGCAATATGTAAGAGAAAAAACAACATATATATAAAGCAAAATTGATCAAATTCCTTAAATGACAGTTTCAGGAATGGGAAAAAATGCCAAAGAACAAGCTTCTAGCAACCAGAAGCAATAAAAAATGAGACTTAAATAATGTGGAGACAAGAGTGACGCCCATATTTTTTCGCGCCAAATAAGACGCCCACATTATTTGGCGCCTAAATGCTTTTTGGCGCCAAAAATGACGCCACATCCAGAACGCCGACATTTTTGGCGCAAAATAACGTCAAAAAAATGACGCAACTTCCGGCAACACGTATGACGCCGGAAACAGAAATAGAATTTTTGCGCCAAAAAAGTCTGTGCCAAAAATGACGCAATAAAATGAAGCATTTTCAGCCCCCGCGAGCCTAACAGCCCACAGGGAAAAAGTCAAATTTAAGGTAAGAAAAATGTTAAATTAAAATGCATTATCCCAAATATGAAACTGACTGTCTGAAAAATAAGGAAAGTTGAACATTCTGAGTCAAGGCAAATAAATGTTTGAATACATATATTTAGAACTTTATAAACAAAGTGCCCAACCATAGCTAGGAGTGTCACAAAAAATAAGATTTACTTACCCCAGGACACTCATCTACATATAGTAGATAGCCAAACCAGTACTGAAACGAGAATCAGCAGAGGTAATGGTATATATAAGAGTATATCGTCGATCTGAAAAGGGAGGTAAGAGATGAATCTCTACGACCGATAACAGAGAACCTATGAAATAGACCCCTTAGAAGGAGATCACTGCATTCAAATAGGCAATACTCCTCACATCCCTCTGACATTCACTGCACGCTGAGAGGAAAACCGGGCTCCAACTTGCTGCGGAGCGCATATCAACGTAGAATCTAGCACAAACTTACTTCACCACCTCCATCGGAGGCAAAGTTTGTAAAACTGAATTGTGGGTGTGGTGAGGGGTGTATTTGTAGGCATTTTGAGGTTTGGGAAACTTTGCCCCTCCTGGTAGGAATGTATATCCCATACGTCACTAGCTCATGGACTCTTGCTAATTACATGAAAGAAATAGGGGAGAGAAAGAGCAAAATAGGGGAGAGAAAGAGCAAAATAGGGGAGAGAGAGCAAGAGAGAGGGGGGAAAGACAGCAAAAGATAGGGGGGAAAGAGAGCAAAAGATAGGGGGGAAAGAGAGCAAAAGATAGGGGGGAAAGAGAGCAAAAGATAGGGGGGAAAGAGAGCAAAAGATAGGGGGGGAAAGAAAGCAAAAGATAGGGGGGGAAAGAAAGCAAAAGATAGGGGGGGAAAGAAAGCAAAAGATAGGGGGGGAAAGAAAGCAAAAGATAGGGGGGGAAAGAAAGCAAAAGATAGGGGGGGAAAGAAAGCAAAAGAGAGGGGGGAAAGACAGCAAGAGAGAGGGGGGAAAGACAGCAAGAGAGAGGGGGGAAAGACAGCAAAAGAGAGGGGGGGAGAGAACAAAAGAGAGGGGGGGAGAGAACAAAAGAGAGGGGGAGAGAGAGCAAAAGAGAGGGGGAGAGAGAGCAAAAGAGAGGGGGAGAGAGAGCAAAAGAGAGGGGGAGAGAAAGAGCAAAAGATAGGGGGAGAGAAAGAGCAAAAGATAGGGGGAGAGAAAGAGCAAAAGATAGGGGGAGAGAAAGAGCAAAAGATAGGGGAGAGAAAGAGCAAAAGATAGTGGAGAGAAAGAGCAAAAGATAGGGGAGAGAAAGAGCAAAAGATAGGGGAGAGAAAGAGCAAAAGATAGGGGAGAGAAAGAGCAAAAGATAGGGGAGAGAAAGAGCAAAATAGGGGAGAGAAAGAGCAAAATAGGAGAGAGAGCAAGAGAGAGGGGGGAAAGACAGCAAAAGATAGGGGGGAAAGAGAGCAAAAGATAGGGGGGAAAGAGAGCAAAAGATAGGGGGGAAAGAGAGCAAAAGATAGGGGGGAAAGAGAGCAAAAGATAGGGGGGAAAGAGAGCAAAAGATAGGGGGGGAAAGAGAGCAAAAGATAGGGGGGGAAAGAGCAAAAGATAGGGGGAGAGAGAGCAAAATAGGGGAGAGAGAGCAAAAAATAGGGGGGGAGAGAGAGCAAAAAATAGGGGGGGGGAGCAAAAGATAGGGGGGGAGAGAGCAAAAGATAGGGGGGGAGAGAGCAAAAGATAGGGGGAGAGAGAGCAAAAGAGAGGGGGAGAGAGAGCAAAAGAGAGGGGGAGAGAGAGCAAAAGAGAGGGGGAGAGAGAGCAAAAGAGAGGGGGAGAGAGAGCAAAAGAGAGGGGGAGAGAGCAAAAGAGGGGGAGAGAGAGAGCAAAAGAGGGGGAGAGAGAGCGCAAAAGAGGGGGAGAGAGAGCGCAAAAGAGGGGGAGAGAGAGCGCAAAAGAGGGGGAGAGAGAGCGCAAAAGAGGGGGAGAGAGAGCGCAAAAGAGGGGGAGAGAGAGCGCAAAAGAGGGGGAGAGAGAGCGCAAAAGAGGGGGAGAGAGAGCAAAAGAGGGGGAGAGAGAGCAAAAGAGGGGGAGAGAGCGCAAAAGAGGGGGAGAGAGCGCAAAAGAGGGGGAGAGAGAGCGCAAAAGAGGGGGAGAGAGAGCGCAAAAGAGGGGGAGAGAGATCGCAAAAGAGGGGGAGAGAGAGCGCAAAAGAGGGGGAGAGAAAGAGCGAGAGCAAAAGAGGGGGATACATACATACACACACATATATATATATATATATACACACACACATACACATATACACACATACACACACACACATAAGCACAAACTTATATTTCCTGTTCAATACAAAATGAACAGCTTGTTTATCAGACACATGCACGCACGCGTGCACACACACACACACACAATATGATCATTCACACTGGAATATCATTTTTGGAAATAATGACTTCAAGAGCACACTGGCTGCAATCCATCATCTGCGGTGGTGTTTGCAGTAAATTGCTGGTGGCCCATGGAGTAATTCTGCCAGGCTTGTTAATGCATTTCACGGACAATTCCCAACTTAAGTGTTCTCTGTGGGGTTTCTGAGCAATGAAGGCCAGGTTTAATTTCTGCAGCAGTGACCTATTACCCATCGTGTGTGCGCTGTTTAGAGCCAATGTATGCACCCTATTACACCGCTCCCCCTGAAGGGGTTACAGGTTGCAGTTACCACTGGAGAAAGGGGAAAAGATCTGCAGAAAAGCTTTAGATTAAAGCATGACCTATAGGTCTTGTTTTAGTTCATGTTAGACTTTACTTTAATCACATTACTTCCCATTGCATCAATTTCATGACAGTTCATAACTCCGTAAGCCGAAACTAAAACAGAGAACAACCTGATGACCCCAGCACTTAATAAACAAATTCACATCTGAGAAACACTTCTTGAACTTCATAGAGAGTTTTAGTTACTGCAGAGAGTTTCATTTATGGCCCTTTTAGCTGGATTACAGTTAACAGCCAGAATCTCACTCCGTACACAAGGAACCTGACAATGAGCGGACAGGAGAAGTGCTAAAGGTTTAAGTTCATGCCACCTGAGGCTATATGGCAGCTACTGTTATTTTACTGTTGTTTTGGGATACAACAGAAATAAATCACTTATTTCCTTATCATGCCCAATAGAGAACAGTCATTTAGAATATAAAAAGCAACGGCAATCCAGTTAGCGCTGCAGAACCTGTTGTCACTCTACAAATTAATAATAATAATAATAATAATAATAATAATATAGTGCTGCCATCGGCTAAATACGAGCAACACACTTAGTAAATGAAATAAAGCTCACACATTAGCTTAAACTTTAGGAATAAAATCCAAAAAAAATTATTTCATGATTCAGGATAGAATCAACAACTTTCTAATTGACTTCTATAATCAAATTGTCTTTGTACTTTTGGTATCCTTTGTTGAAAAGCAGGGCTGTAAGCTCAGGAACATGCATGTGTCTGGAGCAATCTATGGCAGTAGTACTGAGAATGAACTACATAGTTAGGCATACAGGGCACTCTTAAATCGACAGTAAAAACCTTGAGATTTTAATATAACTTGTTTATGTATAGTAAAACAACTTGGTGATATGCTGTCATTATTTCTTTTGATCTTTTCATGTAATTTAGCTCCGAATATAGTGGTTTTTGTCATTCTTAGAACTGAAAAAAGCATACTGCAGGAATCAAGGCTAACCTTGCTACATGTTCCTAATTGACCTCAACAAAAAGAACTGCAAAACAATGCACATCATACTAACAACATCACTGTGGCTGTCCTCTGCAGCTGTGGACTCAAGCCCAGATTGGCTCTTCCAAATAAGAAAAGTGGTGGGAAGAGTTTGGCTACTGAAAAACAACTGCGAAAAGAAAGTTGGATATAAGCAGCAAAAACCGTCCCCCAGGCACTACAATTTTCCTGGCCAATAGCCAGAAACTCTGCATCAGGCTGCAGCAACAGAGGAACAGCATGATAAAGGGCTCTCTTTATGATTGGGTTACAGTGGTCCCACTTACAGATAAAGTCCCCCCAGGAACCACAAGTATTGCAGCTCCTAAAAAGGACACAACCAGCGATTGGCTGTTCATATGACTGCTGTTGCCAATTGGTTCCTGCCCAGGAACTCCAATGCCTGTGTCTCCTTTGTGCACCCTTACACCTAAGTGATTAATCCTGCAGATAGGTTATGCACAAGGATCAGTGATGTAAAATTACACTGACACTGCTTTTTAGCATTTCGGATAGGCTTAAAGGACATAAAAGTAAAAAATTAAACTACCATGATGTAAATAAAGCATGTAAATTTAAGCCATTTTAAAACTTACTTCTATTATCAAATTCACTTTGTATTTTTTAAAAAAAGCATATCTAGGTAGGCTCAGGAACAGCCATGCACTATAGGGAACTAGCATGTGATTAGTGGCCTCTAGTCATTGACTCACTTTTTAACATATATAATTAAACATTTTATTTTAAAGTGTTACATGCCCCGTTAAAGTTAACTGCAGCCAAAATAGGTCCCTCATCCCTAAGTAACTAGACCAAGTAACAGTGGAATATCTGGGTAATGGATAAATCAGTAAGATAATTCCCCAAAACATCACGGGACATAACTTTCTATTGCTTACTATACCGAGTGTTTTTCTGTACATGTCATTGTTACTGAAGGAAGTCTAACTACTTGACATTAACCAGAGATGTCAGACAAAAAATAAATACAAATAAAATGATTCCTTCCTCTGACACACACATTTTGTATTTTCAACTAAAATGACTTCCCCCCTCCGCCCTCCCATGCAACTAAAAAGGTCACGTGCCAAACAAGAACTACTTTATAAGTGATTTGGAGACTGTACTTGACAACTATCAAAAGTGGAAGAAAACAAGAGACTCAAAGGGGTGGGGAATTGCGTGCATGCATAATATCTGGTTTCAGGCATAAGATTGTCATAGTGTAGCCCATATACAGGGAAACATTCTGTAATGTGGCAAAAAAATATCTTAAAAAAGATAGAATTATCAAATTATCTTAAAAGGGAGTTTGAGAGAAAAAAAAAGGGGGTGGCAAATGAACATTATTGCAGCTACATTCACATTGATGTGAATGTATGTAAAAAAATAATGTGAATGTATGTGAACAAAGTATAACGTAATATACAGTGCCAAACTATTATGATGTGTTCAGATGTCCTTCAAACAAAGAGCGAAAAATCCACAAAACTAAAAACAGACAGTTACAAAAAATGTGCATATACATGTGGTATGCTAATAACCAGCAATATATTTAACTGTGTATTAAAGACAAATGACTATCACTACAAGTGATATTGAAAACACACAGTGGTAGCAGTGTTAGATAGCAAGGCAGGATACATACAATAAGGTACCCAGGCACTACAGATCATACGTAAAGTCCTCATACACAATCCATGTAATGGAGATATTCCTCCGAATGTCCACTATATAGCGGGTGTGCGGCAGCAAACACTCCTTCCAAGGCTGATGGCACCAGCGACGATCTGCAGATAGAAGGGAGAAAAAAGGAGGCGCCACAATAGTGTGAGATCGTAGATGAAAGAGACCCCCACAATACGATACAGAATCACTTACTAGATTGCAAGCACTTGAGAAGTGCCACAGGTGCAGACTGAACCATTAAAAGCTGTCCAGCGAGCTTATCCTCACGATCGAAGAGCCAGAGGGTTAACTTCAAAGTCCCCCACACGTACTGAAGTTGGAGATGAGCCAAACTTGTTTGTGAAATCCCAATCTGGGAAAAATACAGCTCATAAAAAGCTCAAGCCGATAAAGATGTAAAAATCGGCTGATAAAAACAGTATAATAAAACAAGCGTGATGACAGCAAGGTTAAAATATAACAATTAAGTTTATTATAACCTAATACACTACGCGTTTCCCGGTCACAACAACCGTTTCATCAAGTGTAAAAAACTAACAGTCATCACACTATTTAAAACAATTCTCGGCGTCTCAAGCCTTGCAATGCGCATGCACGCTAAAACTATGAACCAATGAGATGTTCATCTGAGCCGGCTCATTATTGATAGGACAAAAAGTGGGGGCGTGTGATACCAACCCATTATGGGAGTGTTACCTGTCACTCAAAAGAAGCCGCTGTAGCGCTCCGCTATGCCCAATAGCCAAAATACGCCGACAATAAAAACAAACATGAACATGATACTTCTGGTAATCTCGCTAGATAAAAATACTATAAGTATAAAAATAAGTACCATATGTTACCTTATGACTCCACGTAACAGACTAATAGTTAACTGACATCTAATGCTAATAGATACGTTACCATTGTCAAAACTCTATAATGGTATATGTCTCCATAAAATTAACATCTAAGAAAAATAATAATCAATAAAATATTCAAAAACGACCCAACAAACTAAAAAGAACCAATCTAATGATTATTGTAATAAATATAGTGATATACACGATATATAAAAAAAAATGATGTTAAAAGATTAATAACAACCAGATTCAAAGACCCATATATAATATAATAATGCAAAAGGGTATAATACTAACATTATATCGTATTGTAGCTATACAAACATAGCAAAACATAAATACCAAGTGACAAGGTAGCACCCCATAAAATATATATAGTGTGGGAATAATAAATATACAATATATAGAAAATTAATAATGCAATAATTAAAATATATTGAAAATAATATAGACCTAGTATAACCCTAGGGGTGAAAATTACCCATGCCGGCTCAGGGATCATCTAATGGGGCATAATTTTATACACAGATAGAATTACGATAAAAAATAAATTTATACAAATGAAAAATATATGCAAACAATGACAAAAAAGATGTAATAATGGTAACTCAATTGAAAGCTGTCATGTCTATGTTTTCATTGAGACCATGGGGTTTCAAAGTTTTTAATTTCCATATCCAATAGGTCTCTCTTTGTCGCAAGTGTATGAATCTATTTCTACCCCATTTGGGAGCTACATATTCTATAGGAAGAATACTATATATATCAGTTTCCCCCGAGTGACATTTTTCCTTATGGCGAGGAACACTATGGTTCACCAATTCCTTCTTTACATTTCTCATGTGCTCACCCCATCTCTTTTTGATGGGTCTTGAGGTTCTCCCAATGTACTGAACCCCACATTTACATTGTAGTAAATATACCACAAATGTTGAGTCACACGTGAAATGTGAAGAAACATTAAAAATTTCATTGGTGACAAAGGACTTAAATTCAGTAACATTCCCCATCGTGTAACTACAGAGACCACAGTTAGTTTTCCCACATTTAAAAAAACCTTTCTTTGTCTTTAAAAAAGAAGAATTAGTACTATATTTATTTACCACCCTATTTGTGGGCTTTTTCATTAAGATCTTACTTGGTGCTAACCTATTTTTGAGGGTCTGTGCTCTCCTAAAAGTACAAATAGGGGTATCATCCAGTATTTGTTTCAAAACTGGATCACTTCTAAAAATGAACCAATATTTTTGTAAAATATTCTTAATTAAATAATGATTATTGTTATATCTAGTAATAAATCGGGGATGATTGTTCATTTTGGACTTATATAATAACCTTTCCTCTTCAGAGTTCCATTTATATTCAAATTTGTCTTTTTTCTTTGAAGTAAAAAAATCCGATCTTACTTTATTTCTAGCTTTTTGATAGCCTTATTCTATAAGTTTCGGTGGGTAGTCTCTTGCAAGGAACCTCTCTTTTAATATTTGTGATTGTTCATCAAAAATAGATATCTCAGTACAATTTCTGCGTATTCTGCAGAATTGATTAAATGGAATATTCTCTTTCCACGGTTTGTAGTGGTTACTTTTAAAGTTCAAATAACTATTTGTATCCACAGTTTTGAAAAAAGTTTTAGTTGAGATAGACCCTTTTGGATCCCAATATAATATAAGGTCCAAAAATTCAATTTGTTCCTTAGAAATATTAGAGGTGAATGTCAAGCCCATATCGTTGGCATTCAGTGATTCTACAAACTCCTTAGCCTTGGACTCCGTTCCATCCCATATAAAGAGCAGATCATCTATAAAGCGGCCATAGAAGACCAGGTTCGCCCCCGAAAAATATATGATTGGTTTGGTTAAACTTATTGATGATGGATACTACAAAGGGATCCTTACCAAGAAAGAAAAAGAATTCTTAAACCCTGGTACCCCCAGTCTTGCGTACTATTACCACCTCCCCAAAATTCATAAATGTAAAAATAATCCTCCCGGTTGCCCGATTATATCGGGGATCGGGAACCTCACGTGTAATCTATCCGAATACATAGATTCGTTTTTAAAAAAAGAAGTGAAATGTTTACCATCCTATATAAAAGACACACCCGATTTAATCAATAAGCTATCGAAACTAAACAATCTAGATACTAAAAACTTACTTTGGATGACATGTGATGTGTCGGCACTCTATTCAAATATAGCGCATGATCTAGGGATTAACTCTATTGATAATTTTCTATCTAGGGATATTTATTTACCTGAGCAGCAGAAAACTTTCCTTTTGGATGCTATTTCCTTTGTGTTAAAGCACAATTATTTTGTGTTTCAGGAGCAGTTTTTTCTGCAAATAAAGGGCACGGCCATGGGGACCAGGTTCGCCCCTAGCTTTGCCAACCTGTTTATGGGGTCCTTTGAAGAGAAGTATATTTATAATTCCCCAGCGGGGGCGAACCTGGTCTTCTATGGCCGCTTTATAGATGATCTGCTCTTTATATGGGATGGAACGGAGTCCAAGGCTAAGGAGTTTGTAGAATCCCTGAATGCCAACGATATGGGCTTGACATTCACCTCTAATATTTCTAAGGAACAAATTGAATTTTTGGACCTTATATTATATTGGGATCCAAAAGGGTCTATCTCAACTAAAACTTTTTTCAAAACTGTGGATACAAATAGTTATTTGAACTTTAAAAGTAACCACTACAAACCGTGGAAAGAGAATATTCCATTTAATCAATTCTGCAGAATACGCAGAAATTGTACTGAGATATCTATTTTTGATGAACAATCACAAATATTAAAAGAGAGGTTCCTTGCAAGAGACTACCCACCGAAACTTATAGAATAAGGCTATCAAAAAGCTAGAAATAAAGTAAGATCGGATTTTTTTACTTCAAAGAAAAAAGACAAATTTGAATATAAATGGAACTCTGAAAAGGAAAGGTTATTATATAAGTCCAAAATGAACAATCATCCCCGATCTATTACTAGATATAACAATAATCATTATTTAATTAAGAATATTTTACAAAAATATTGGTTCATTTTAAGAAGTGATCCAGTTTTGAAACAAATACTGGATGATACCCCTATTTGTACTTTTAGGAGAGCACAGACCCTCAAAAATAGGTTAGCACCAAGTAAGATCTTAATGAAAAAGCCCACAAATAGGGTGGTAAATAAATATAGTACTAATTCTTCTTTTTTAAAGACAAAGAAAGGTTTTTTTAAATGTGGGAAAACTAACTGTGGTCTCTGTAGTTACACGATGGGGAATGTTACTGAATTTAAGTCCTTTGTCACCAATGAAATTTTTAATGTTTCTTCACATTTCACGTGTGACTCAACATTTGTGGTATATTTACTACAATGTAAATGTGGGGTTCAGTACATTGGGAGAACCTCAAGACCCATCAAAAAGAGATGGGGTGAGCACATGAGAAATGTAAAGAAGGAATTGGTGAACCATAGTGTTCCTCGCCATAAGGAAAAATGTCACTCGGGGGAAACTGATATATATAGTATTCTTCCTATAGAATATGTAGCTCCCAAATGGGGTAGAAATAGATTCATACACTTGCGACAAAGAGAGACCTATTGGATATGGAAATTAAAAACTTTGAAACCCCATGGTCTCAATGAAAACATAGACATGGCAGCTTTCAATTGAGTTACCATTATTACATCTTTTTTGTCATTGTTTGCATATATTTTTCATTTGTATAAATTTATTTTTTATCGTAATTCTATCTGTGTATAAAATTATGCCCCATTAGATGATCCCTGAGCCGGCATGGGTAATTTTCACCCCTAGGGTTATACTAGGTCTATATTATTTTCAATATATTTTAATTATTGCATTATTAATTTTCTATATATTGTATATTTATTATTCCCACACTATATATATTTTATGGGGTGCTACCTTGTCACTTGGTATTTATGTTTTGCTATGTTTGTATAGCTACAATACGATATAATGTTAGTATTATACCCTTTTGCATTATTATATTATATATGGGTCTTTGAATCTGGTTGTTATTAATCTTTTAACATCATTTTTTTTTTATATATCGTGTATATCACTATATTTATTACAATAATCATTAGATTGGTTCTTTTTAGTTTGTTGGGTCGTTTTTGAATATTTTATTGATTATTATTTTTCTTAGATGTTAATTTTATGGAGACATATACCATTATAGAGTTTTGACAATGGTAACGTATCTATTAGCATTAGATGTCAGTTAACTATTAGTCTGTTACGTGGAGTCATAAGGTAACATATGGTACTTATTTTTATACTTATAGTATTTTTATCTAGCGAGATTACCAGAAGTATCATGTTCATGTTTGTTTTTATTGTCGGCGTATTTTGGCTATTGGGCATAGCGGAGCGCTACAGCGGCTTCTTTTGAGTGACAGGTAACACTCCCATAATGGGTTGGTATCACACGCCCCCACTTTTTGTCCTATCAATAATGAGCCGGCTCAGATGAACATCTCATTGGTTCATAGTTTTAGCGTGCATGCGCATTGCAAGGCTTGAGACGCCGAGAATTGTTTTAAATAGTGTGATGACTGTTAGTTTTTTACACCTGATGAAACGGTTGTTGTGACCGGGAAACGCGTAGTTTATTAGGTTATAATAAACTTAATTGTTATATTTTAACCTTGCTGTCATCACGCTTGTTTTATTATACTGTTTTTATCAGCCGATTTTTACACCTTTATCGGCTTGAGCTTTTTATGAGCTGTATTTTTCCCAGATTGGGATTTCACAAACAAGTTTGGCTCATCTCCAACTTCAGTACGTGTGGGGGACTTTGAAGTTAACCCTCTGGCTCTTCGATCGTGAGGATAAGCTCGCTGGACAGCTTTTAATGGTTCAGTCTGCACCTGTGGCACTTCTCAAGTGCTTGCAATCTAGTAAGTGATTCTGTATCGTATTGTGGGGGTCTCTTTCATCTACGATCTCACACTATTGTGGCGCCTCCTTTTTTCTCCCTTCTATTCTTTTTAAATATCCCTCCTACTTGCCCTTCCCTCACAGTATTGTATATATATACACATATATATATATATATATATACACATATATATATATATATATATATATATATATATATATATATATATATATATATATATATATATATATATATATATATATATATATATATATAGTATACACAATACTGCAGAGAATAGGAAGAAGCAAGAAAGATAATAGGGTATAGAGATGCAAAAAAAAATGATGGGTGGGCTCATGGACTCTCACTAACAAGAAATCCAAATGTCTATTCATACTATTCGGTTCAAATGTATTTAGTTAAAAAATTCAATAAGCCTCACATTGTTTTAATTTGCACTCTCCATCACCTCCTCACCTTAATTTAGGCACAAGTTTAAAGGGGCATTGTACACTAGAATTGTCTTTGCATAAATGTTTTGGAGATGATCCATTTATATAGCCCATCCAGGATTTTATTTTAAGAACATTGTGCTGATTTTCAGACTCCTAACCAAGCCCCACAGTGTCAGATGTATACACACGTTTACAGACTCCTGCAGGCTCCTGTTTGTTATCTGTCTTTTCATATGCAGGGAAGGGGGAGGGGAAAGTGTGTCTGCTCTTCTTGTTTTCCCAGCCCCTTTCAGTAGGTGTCCAAGCCTAAGCTCATCAACAGTGCTAAACTGTGAGCTTATAAGTAATTTATTAAAAGGTTTTATACTGGATTTTTAGATCAGTATCTGTGCATATTCTTCTTTATAATAGTGTCTATTACATTCAGCTGTATGAAAATTGTTCTACACTGTCCCTTTAATGATCGGATATCTAAATTGACAAACTGTCCTGATGTAAAAAAAAAAAAAAAAAATGATTGGCGCAGTTAGTGGTGACAGGATAAGGGCATCACTGGAAGGGACAAATACACTGCAAAACAGTGATTATAAACATAGTTCTTCTGGTCCTAGTAAGTGTGTATTCTACAGTGCTTATGCGCTACATATGAAAACTTGCAACCTCTAGTGCAGGGCCCAAAAGGCTTCAGATTAAAGGGACACTGAACCCAATTTTTTTCTTTCGTGATTCAGAGAGCATGCAATTTTAACTTTCTAATTTACTCCTATTATCAATGTTTCTTCAATCTCTTGCTATCTTTATTTGAAAAAGGCATCTAAGCTTTTTTTTTCTTGGTTCAGAACTCTGGACAGCAGTTTTTTTATAGGTGGATGAATTTATCAACCAATCAGCAAGGACAACCTAGGTTGTTCGCCAAAAATGGGCCGGCTTCTAAACTTACATTCTTGCATTTCAAATAAAGATACCAAGAGAATAAAGAAAATTTGATAATAGGAGTAAATTAGAAAGTTGCCTTAAATGTCATGCTCTATCTGAATCACAAAAAAAAAATTGTGTTCAGTGTCCCTTTAAGAGACCAAATAGAGAGAACATTGATATTGGTTGAACTCCAATTTAAAGGGACATTGTACACTAGATTTTTCTTTGCATAAATGTTTTGTAGATCCATTTATATAGCCCGTCTGGTAGTGATTTTATAAAAATGTATGGTTTTGCTTATTTTTTAAGAACATTGTGCTGATTTTCATGCTCCTAACCAAGCCCCACAGTGTCAGGTGTATACAAAGCGTTTACAGACTCCCATTTATGTTACCTGTCTTCATTTGCAGGAAAGAGGGGGAGGTGGGGAGTGTCTGCTCTTTTAGTTTACCCAGCCCCTTTCAGTGGGTGTCCCAGACTACCTCCTTAACAGAGCCAAACTGGGAGCTTCTAAGTAAGTTTTAAACTGTTTTATACTGGATTTTTAGATCAGTATCTGTGCATATGATTCTTTATAGTAGTGTCTATTATATGCAGCCCCAGAGACATAACTTTTTTTCACTTTCTGCAATGAGATTTTTTTAGTGAAAATTTTTCTGCAGGTCATTTTTAAATGAAATAAAACTGTAAAATTGTCAGTTACACTAAAGCCCCAGATCAATTGCAATGTGCTGGTTAACTGGAGGATAAAGCAATATTTAAAGTTTTATAATCTAGTGCAGTAGTTAAAAATTGAATTGCATACTAGCTGCAGACAAAAAAGGAATTGTAAAATGTCTCTTGAATTAATTTGTTTCCTTTTCTCTTAGTCTAACTTAGAAATGTAAAAAACAGCACTTTTCTCTGGATGCACTATGTTGAGGAAAACTTATACAATGCAGCCAGAGAACAGCTCTGTTTAAAAAGAACAACCTAATGAGGAGCAGCGCTGAAAAGTTAAAGTGCTAACAGTTCCTGTTCTTTCTGCAGACCTGCTGCATTTTCTCAGATGACATCTTAGATCACTCTATGTTCTGCCTTGGGGCATGCAGTTATATGAAAATTGGTGTATACTGTCCCTTTAAGTACCTCATTTTCAACTGTGTTTGAAAAACGTATGTATTTATAGGTTAGGAGTGGAATAGATCTGCACAAGGACACAAGTGTGACGGAGGAGGGGCAACCATTAAAAAATAAATGTGTTATTTTAGTTCAATAAAACCATTTATTATTATTATTATTATTATTCTTTATTTATTAAGCGCCATCATATTCCGCAGTGCTGTCCATGGATACAGATCATTTAAATAAAACAGTAATATAAAACTTCTAAGACTAAGAGAAAGGACAGAATTTACAAACACATACAGGAGGAATCGAGGGCCCTATTCCCGTTGGAACTTACAATCTAGAAGGGTAGGAGGTTGGGAAACATGAGGTGAGGACTGACTGCAAGAGTGAGAATTTAAATTATCATGGTAATAATTTTCTCCTTCCAATAAAAGTACAGATGAAAAGTACAGATGGTTTACCTCCCAATCATTTCATTTATTTAATGATCTATCTATGCATATCTAATTATATATAACCAAATTAGTAATGGTCTATACTGGAAAAATCTGAAAAGTTATTTTAATAAAAAATCAAAACCATGATTTAAATCAATTTAAATCTGTCTTACTGATAAGTGATTTAAATAAATTTTATTTCAATCAAATCCACGATGGGGGAAAACCTAGCTTCCAAAAATTGCACTGTATACAAAAGTATGGGTGAAAAAGTTTCCTGACATGGCAACCTGTCTGACCCCTTCACGGCAAACAGGCAGTGGACACTGTACGGCCACTGAGTGCATACAACATTGAACAAGTACTTCCTCAAGCAACACTGCCCACTGTTCTCATGTGAGAGAGGGGCCTGTCTATCATCCTGAATGTGTTCAGGGCTTTTTATCTTTTCTGCTTCTAATAATAATTTTTCTTCTTCCAAAATCCACTCTGCTTTATTTGTCAACCAAACAGTAAATTTCACTCATGATTTATCTTTGTTACTTAATCTTTATTAAAACAGTAAAACAATCTTGTATCGTGGTAAAGGGAATAATAGTAAAAACAAAACAAAACGTTTTTATTCACAGTTTATTTTATAATAAACACACCTAGAATGTTACTAGTGAGGCCCCCATCATATAGATACACGAATCAAAGGCTGCAAAACTGAAGACTGTAGATGTTGCAAAATCTACGATAATTTTATCAAAATGTTAAGTTAATCATTATACTAAAGCACTATGGCATTCTCGGATATATATATATATATATATATATATATATATATATATATATATATATAATTTAGGGAAAAAATGAAATCCTAATTGGTAAAACAATGCTTAGCACAAACTACTCAAGAGTCTATGAACAGAGCCAGTGTATCCCACAAATTATACTACTGCCCTCTAAATTTAAGTGACTGATAAAGAACTATTATCTTTGTACCAAATGATTCACAAATCCAGCCAAGTGCATCGGGTTAAAGAGACTAAGACGAACAAGATATAGCTTTGCAGTATAGTCCATAAGAAAAAAAGCAATATAAAGTCAACATCAATTTGATAATGCTCAAACACATCCTTATGTGTAAATTATCTAAAGCCGCAAAACATTTACAATCTAAGTGCCGTTGGAGCTTAGCAATAAATATTGTCAATATAGTTTTACAGTAAGTGTATTGATTGTAATGCACTTGACTTATCTGTGTAGATAAAAAAAACTTATCTTAGTCTTTCTAGATACATTATCTGGACTAAAAACAAATGATAGCTTTGAGTAGAAGCACTGCAAGATAGCAGAAAATAAAGAAAATAATTTGTAGTTAGATAATTATCATTCAGCCACTTTAAGAAATGGCTCTATCATCCACTGAACAAAAACCACCCTGGGCAAGTTCTTTGTACATGGTAGGAGTAGAATCAAGATTGCTATCTTATTAAATTCAGAATAAACATGTAATAAAAAAAATAGATAACATTTATTTACATATAAAAAATATTATGATTAACAACATGTGTGTTTATGTATAAAATACGGAAACTTTTTTTTTCTAAACAGGATCCATATTTACGTCATGTAGAAGAAGCATTCTGACAAAAATACCGTGTGTGTCATATGTATTCAGTGTTCTCCCAAAGAACTATTTAATGGGCACACCACCCGGCTAACTTAACTGACCACTATTATAAGCTAAAATTATATATATTTTTTTCCCCATGTTTGATGCACAAATTTCTATTAAATCACTCTAAGTTACACTATGCAATTAGTTTGTACTTTGGCTAGCTTCAGCAACATTTAATATATATATAAAATTCAATAACGATACAGACATTTGTATAAATGCATAGAGTGTACATTTATGGACAGAATGCATTTAAAACTCTGCTATAAAATTATTTATTTAGGAAATGCATAAAATTTATTTTAAAATCTATTTAGTAACTGATACACTACATACATAAAAGTATGATTTAAATAAGTAGACACCTTTGAAACTGTGCTAACAGCTGACATCAGATATTAATTCAGTTCCTATTAATTAATTTAATAAAAGGCAAATCCTACTTCTCACCAGTAACCTCTGGTTCATAATAGACCCCAGCTCCAGCTCTGCTGGAAAACAATGATCATTAAGGAAGTCAGTAAAGCAAAAGGTTTACACAACAGCCCATCGCAGAAACTATTTATTGGAAGAAAGCAATGACAAAGTGCTTGTGTATGGTTGTATCTGTATACATTTGGCTTATACATAAAGCAAACTTCCAAAAAATCTCTTTAGTGTTTCCTTTATTGCAAATACATTGAATAAGACTTCAATGTTCATTCCAGGCTGAATAAATTAAATTACAAACTGTAACTAATTTTTAAAGACATACTTTACTATATGAACGGCAACACTGCCATCTACTGACAGCATGTGCTACTGCAACATGTCCAAGTAAAGGCACTCGGCATAGATTACAAATACCCTCCCATCCATAAGAAACACACGTAAAAAAATGATTTCCTTAAAGAGACAAACTAAATAAAAATGACTTTACTTCTGGTCTTACTGTCACCAATTGCCATATTACCTGTTTATCTTTTTCCTTGATTTTTATATTGGATACCTTGAAAAACATAAATTATGCTTACCTGATAATTTCCTTTTCTTCTGATGGAAAGAGTCCACAGCTGCATTCATTACTTTTGGGAATTAAGAACCTGGCCACCAGGAGGAGACAAAGACACCCCAGCCAAAGGCTTAAATACTCTTCCCACTCCCCTCATCTCCCAGTAATTCTACCGAGGAACAAGGAACAGTAGAAGAAATATCAGGGTGAAATGGTGCCAGAAGAATGTAAGGACGTCAGACATAAAATTACGGGTGGGGAGCTATGTCTCCTCCTGGTGGCCAGGTTCTTAATTCCCAAAAGTAATGAATGCAGCTGTGGACTCTTTCCATCAGAAGAAAAGGAAATTATCAGGTAAGCATAATTTATGTTTTTCTTCTTAAATGGAAAGAGTCCACAGCTGCATTCATTACTTTTGGCAAACAATACCCAAGATATAGAGGACACTGAAGGCCAAGACGGGAGGGTACAATAGGCAGCCCATACTGAGAGCACCAGGCCTGAACCTCTACTCAAAAAATCCCACTTCAACCGAAGCCGAGAATTTTTTTTTCAAGGAAAAGCCCCAGAGACACTGACTCGCAGCCAGTCCAGAGCCAAACCAGAGCCCACAAAACGCACTCGACTGAGCCAACAGTGCACCAACAGACGGTCCCCCACCACTCACCCCTCACAAATGAAGGGTGAACCAGTCGAGATCCCCAAGGGGAACCAGACAAAGGAGGACAGAGGAAACCGAAAAGTCCCTTAATACAAAAAACAGCACCTCCAAGAGTGGGCCCAGCACACAGAAACCCAAATGAACCCAAACAGGGAAAGAGGCCCGAGACAGAGAGGAAAGAGACTGAAAAGACGTCTCCCCAACAACCTGTAAGCATGGAACACAACTAAAGAGGCAAAGTCCTCCCAGCGCCTGCCCATAGAATACCCAAGCATTCGACCGTGAAAGAGCGTGTAATAGACCCAGGCGAAACCCCAAGTTCAAGAACACAGAATCCATAACAGGACCACATAAAGGAAGCATGCAAGGAAGAAGCAGTCATCAAGAAATGGACCCGACAAAACAGCCCCCGACAGAGGGCACGCTCCAGGCAACCTAAGCCGCCGGACTTACTCACAGGTCCCTAAAAAGGGGAACACAAAGCCTCCATCGAGGCCCCCCCGAGGAGAGAATGCCCTCAGAACCCGAAGGAAGAGGAAACCATTTCCTGTCAAAAAAGCAAGGAGAAAGGAAAACCCATCTCCTAGCAGACTGAGCTATCAGAATAGACTCAGCAAGCTCACACATCCCAAAGGATACTGTGACCCATATATTGCTCTGGCATCTTGACCTGCAGACCCAGCTGGGCTACCAATACAAAGGAACAAAGATCCCGAAACTGGTACAGGAACGAGCGTAAAGATGGCAGAGCCATCCCCCCAGAGTATAAGTACAACCCAACTCTAAAACACAGGCCATAGATCTAAGGATCTATCAAAACAAGGCCCCACAGTCTGAAATGGAACCAGCAAGATTCCAGGTGGAACCCAGTCCACCTTCCACTTCCCGACCAGGAGAAGCCCCTAGTAAGGACTCTGTCTCCCTAGGAAGAGAATATCCCCTAAAGAAAAAGGGAAGAGGTCGAAAGAGCAATAACCGTCTTCAAGTCCCGAAGCCACCAGCTAAACGGGAAGAAAAAAATCCCCTGCAAATGTCCTCGAAGGGCCCCCCTCACAAGTAGTTTGCCCAACAGAGGTACAGCCAACCCAGTCACCTGCAGAGCAGAGAATCCACGGGTACACTGGCAAACCAACAGGGGAATGCCATCCCAAGGCGCAGCAGAAACTGGAATCCAGCGCCAGCAGCTGAGTAGAAACCCACCAATCTTGAGGCGCAAGCCACCCAGCTAACCCCAGTTGACATGGGTTACTCTGTGGCAAGGAGTAAAGAATACGCCGATAACCTGGCCAACCATCACCAGGTTAGGTAGATGGAGCAAGGACATAGCCCAAGTTCCCACTACCATGGAACACCCCGACCAGCCCTGAGATCCAAGATTCAAAAACCACCCAAGACTGGGTCAGGAAAAAAAGGCCAAGCGAAGCTTCAGCAACTGGAAGTCTCAGGGGGAAAAACAGGTCCGGGCACCTAATAGTTCAGGCAAACCTTACCCTAGAACTAAACACCCCAACTGGCCAAAAGGCCAGACACAAGGGTATGGATGCATATCCAGAGAATTCAGATAGCGAGAAGAACTCGAAAGCCCCGACCAAAAGAAAGAACCACCCCTAGTTAAAGTCCAATGCTCCAAAGGGCAAGGCTAGAAGTCATAAGAAGAAACTTCTCAGAGCCTCAGGACAACCAAGGGATACCTCGAGGTAAAAAAAAATCCTACTAACAGGACTAGTCTCCCTATCACCTCCGCACAAGCAGAGGACACAAGGAAGAGAAAGGCACTATGCCTAGCCAGCTCCGGAAAACCCAGAGCTAAACAAAGTCCCCGGAGGGAACAACCATCACCCGGAAACACAGATCCCTAAAAGGAGATCCACTCCCATGGAAACAATGGAAGAAGACCCAAAGGTCTTTTATAACTCAGACACACCGTACACGTCAAAGAGTAAGAGCTGCATCTAGATACACTATAAACAGCTTACGCGTACACCTGCAAGGTGTCAAGAGGTGCAACTGGTTTCAAACTGCAAACCTTCCGCATGCTAGACAGCTATCCTGTACAAGCTGTTGGATGAAGCCCAAAAGGACTAATCCGGAGACCTTAAAAAAAAAAAAAAGGCCAAACCGCTCAATTGCGGTAAAGGGCATTAAGCCCTCCAACCCTCCACCACATGGGGAGGAAAACTCTAAGTTCTGATGAAATCAGATGTCAGAGTGACGCAGCGGAAAACTCCCCTGCCCAGCCATCTATGACTGAAGGCTATAAGGATTGAAACAATCCTTTGCGGCTTTGCGAACCCACAGGCCCTCTCGAATGCTTAGTTGAACATAAACAATGAAAACTTGAGCACTCAGCGCTACTACCGAAAGAGTCCAGCAGAAACAGCGCCACGTGTCTGAACAGCCACAAAACCAAACAAACCCGACAGGACCAGCCTGTACTCAGGGTCCTAACCGGCAAGCTGCATAAATTCTCCCACATAGGGGGGAAAAGCAAAACAGACATTATTAAAAATATGACTAACATGCCCAAACAACTTCCGAAGAAGTAACAAAGAGTATCGATCCCAGATGGTTCCCGAAGTTAACACAAATAAAAGACATCCCATCGGATACAAAATAAAATATAAATGTAACCCGAAGGTTAATGCCCAAAAGACACAGGCCTACCTGCAGGACCAGCCAAACGGAGCCCTATCTTTCAAAAAACTGGGAAAGAGCTCAAACAAATGACAAACAGGAGATAACCCCACATGTCTAATAGAGGTGCACCATTCGAATTATCAGACTGAAAATCCCCATATCAGGTAACGATAGGGTCATTCAATAACTGAAAAAAATGTCTAAGCAACACGCTAAGGCGCGCAATCCTGTAACGAAAGGCACAACAATCCGGAACAGTTACACCCGCAGGGAACTGTAGAGGCCCATCCCAAGGTGGAAGACCCGGGACAATAGGGCATGAGCACAATCTCAAATAAACGTCTGGACTCAGCAGATAGACCATCGCTAACATTATCTGGAGGCGAAAGCGTGCTGCAACCTCCGGGGGGGAACACGCCACCCCGCATGGAGGAACCATAAACTGGGTTACCGGCATATGTAGAATTATGAATTGGAAGGGAACTCGTCTCTTGGAGGACGGGGCCCCCAGAGGCGGATGGCTCAGCAGTCCCCTGATTCCCCGAGCACAAGGAACCAGGCGCTCTTATATGGCATACGGAACAAAACTGGTCGACATGTGTCAATGAGGCATAGAATCTGAAATCAAAATAGTCTTGTATCAGAATCCTCTGTAACTGAATCTGAAACGAGCACAGTCTCAGCATCAGAATCCTCCATAACTGGAACACAAAAACGGCACCTGACACCCACAATGGCTGGGGCACTCACCACCTCCTATAACCAGACCCCTGCAGGCTAGAATATCTCCTTCGCCACACGGTCAGGAATGCGGAAATGGGGAACGGAACAGAACCACGCCCTAACACAAGGTGAACCGAACAGTCCAAAAAAAGCACACCCAACCAAAAGACTGTGTCACTTCCAAAGGCCTCAAAGTTCCAACCACAAGCCTATAAACATCACACATAAGCAGGTTGTATCACATAACCCCCCTTATAAACCCCCGTTCAATAACCCCCCTCAGGAGATATTAACCCTCGATTCCAAGATACTAACAGAGACTCACTGAGACCCTTATGTCATATAGTTAGACCAGCAAAGGTGTGGTAGCCTCTCGGGAAAACATTCATATTAAAGTACATTGACGATAAAATAAAATGAAACGATCTTACCGGAATCTACGCCCGTGGAACAGGAACACGGCGTTTCAAGTGTGACGAATAGTGGCATCGCCTCCGCCATGGGATTGAGAGAAGAAACCAGGCAGCAGAGCGAAGTTAGACAACGCTGATTGCTTGAGGAGCTGTTAATATGAGTCAGGATGGTTTCGCAGAAAGACTCTCCCTGCATCCCCGGACTCTAACTTTCATCTAAGCCCTCACTGAGAGACTGACAGGACTACTTAAAACTCCTGTCCCATGCCGAAGAGTACTACCCTCCATAAGAGACAAAAAACAAAAATTAAAAATTCTGACATCTCTGCCAACCTCCTGGGACGAAAGGCAAAGAATGACTGGGGGATGAGGGAGACTTATTTAAGCCTTTGGCTGGGGTGTCCTTGCCTCCTCCTGGTGGCTAGGTTCTTAATTCCCAAAAGTAATGAATGCAGCTGAGGACTCTTTCCATTTAAGAAGAAAATATTTATATATATGTGTAAGGGTGTGTGTGTGTGTGTGTTTTGAATACCTTGACATATTAGCGTTTGTATATTTTTTAAATAGAAGGAAAAAATGTGGCTTCTAAATATGTCTAAATGGTTATAAGTTTTAGTAAAGTTCAAATCATCACTGGTAACACACTAAACCAAGGTTATGGTTTATTAAAACTACATGAACATCATAAACCTGCCAGATCAAGACATGAAAACACCTGAAGATATAATAATGGCTTTACTTTTCAATGACCTCTAAGTGGATTATTAAAATGTTAAAAAAACATAATTTATGCTTACCTGATAAATTTATTTCTCTTGTAGTGTATCCAGTCCACGGATCATCCATTACTTGTGGGATATATTCCCTTCCCAACAGGAAGTTGCAAGAGGATCACCCAGCAGAGCTGCTATATAGCTCCTCCCCTCACATGTCATATCCAGTCATTCGACCGAAACAAGACGAGAAAGGAGAAACCATAGGGTGCAGTGGTGACTGTAGTTTAATTAAAAATTTAGACCTGCCTTAAAAGGACAGGGCGGGCCGTGGACTGGATACACTACAAGAGAAATAAATTTATCAGGTAAGCATAAATTATGTTTTCTCTTGTTAAGTGTATCCAGTCCACGGATCATCCATTACTTGTGGGATACCAATACCAAAGCTTAAGTACACGGATGATGGGAGGGACAAGGCAGGAACTTAAACGGAAGGAACCACTGCCTGTAGAACCTTTCTCCCAAAAACAGCCTCCGAAGAAGCAAAAGTGTCAAATTTGTAAAATTTTGAAAAAGTGTAAAGCGAAGACCAAGTCGCAGCCTTGCAAATCTGTTCAACAGAGGCCTCATTTTTAAAGGCCCAGGTGGAAGCCACAGCTCTAGTAGAATGAGCTGTAATCCTTTCAGGGGGCTGCTGTCCAGCAGTCTCATAGGCTAAGCGTATTATGCTTCTAAGCCAAAAGGAGAGAGAAGTTCCGAAGCCTTTTGACCTCTCCTCTGCCCAGAGTAAACGACAAACAGGGCAGGTGTTTGACGAAAATCTTTAGTTGCCTGTAAGTAGAACTTCAAGGCACGGACTACGTCCAGATTATGTAAAAGACGTTCCTTCTTTGAAGAAGGATTAGGGCACAATGATGGGACAACAATCTCTTGATTGATATTCCTGTTAGAAACCACCTTAGGTAAAAACCCAGGTTTAGTACGCAGAACTACCTTGTCTGAATGGAAAATCAGATAAGGAGAATCACAATGTAAGGCAGATAACTCCGAGACTCCTCGAGCTGAGGAAATAGCCATCAAAAACAGAACTTTCCAAGATAAAAGTTTAATATCAATGGAATGGAGGGGTTCAAACGGAACTCCTTGAAGAACTTTAAGAACCAAGTTTAAGCTCCACGGAGGAGCAACAGTTTTAAATACAGGTTTAATTCTAGCCAAAGCCTGACAAAAAGCCTGGACGTCTGGAACTTCTGCCAGACGCTTGTGCAAAAGAATAGACAGAGCAGAGATCTGTCCCTTTAACGAACTAGCTGATAAGCCTTTTTCCAAACCCTCTTGGAGAAAGGACAATATCCTAGGAATCCTAACCTTACTCCATGAGTAACTCTTGGATTCGCACCAATACAGGTATTTACGCCATATCTTATGGTAGATTTTCCTGGTAACAGG
This sequence comes from Bombina bombina, assembly GCF_027579735.1. Lineage (NCBI taxonomy): Eukaryota > Metazoa > Chordata > Amphibia > Anura > Bombinatoridae > Bombina > Bombina bombina. The sequence goes on along the minus strand of NC_069504.1, from coordinate 61,709,326 downwards.
CTTTCGTGCCTGTATTAAGGTATCAATAACTGACTCGGAGAAGCCACGCTTTGATAGGATCAAGCGTTCAATCTCCATGCAGTCAGTCTCAGAGAAATTAGATTTGGATGATTGAAAGGACCTTGTATTAGAAGGTCTTGCCTCAGAGGTAGAGTCCATGGTGGACAGGACGACATGTCCACTAGGTCTGCATACCAGGTCCTGCGTGGCCACGCAGGCGCCATCAGAATCACTGATGCTCTCTCCTGTTTGATCTTGGCAATCAGTCGAGGGAGCAGAGGAAACGGTGGAAACACATAAGCTAGGTTGAAGAACCAAGGAGCTGCTAGAGCATCTATCAGCGTCGCTCCCGGGTCCCTGGACCTGGATCCGTAACGAGGAAGCTTGGCGTTCTTGCGAGACGCCATGAGATACAGTTCTGGCTTGCCCCAACGATGGAGCAGTTGAGCAAACACCTCCGGATGGAGTTCCCACTCCCCCGGATGAAAAGTCTGACGACATAGAAAATCCGCCTCCCAGTTCTCCACACCTGGGATGTGGATCGCTGACAAGTGGCAGGAGTGAGACTCTGCCCAGCGAATTATCTTTGAGACTTCTAACATCGCTAGGGAACTCCTGGTTCCCCCTTGATGGTTGATGTAAGCCACAGTCGTGACGTTGTCCGACTGAAATCTGATGAACCTCAGTGTTGCTAACTGAGGCCAAGCTAGAAGAGCATTGAATATTGCTCTTAACTCCAGAATATTTATTGGGAGGAGTTTCTCCTCCTGAGTCCACGATCCCTGAGCCTTCAGGGAGTTCCAGACTGCGCCCCAGCCTAGAAGGCTGGCATCTGTTGTTACAATCGTCCAATCTGGCCTGCGAAAGGTCATACCCTTGGACAGATGGACCCGAGATAGCCACCAGAGAAGAGAATCTCTGGTCTCTTGATCCAGAATTAGTAGAGGGGACAAATCTGAGTAATCCCCATTCCACTGACCTAGCATGCACAATTGCAGCGGTCTGAGATTCAGGCGCGCAAATGGCACTATGTCTATTGCTGCTACCATTAAGCCGATTACTTCCATTCACTGAGCCACTGACGGGCGTGGAATGGAATGAAGGACACGGCAAGCATTTAAAAGTTTTGATAACCTGGACTCCGTCAGGTAAATCTTCATTTCTACAGAATCTATCAGAGTCCCTAGGAAGGAGACTCTTGTGAGTGGTGATAGAGAACTCTTTTCCACGTTCACTTTCCACCCATGCGACCTCAGAAATGCCAGAACTATCTCTGTATGAGACTTGGCAATTTGAAAGCTTGACGCCTGTATCAGGATGTCGTCTAGATACGGAGCCACCGCTATGCCTCGCGGTCTTAGAACCGCCAGAAGTGAGCCCAGAACCTTTGTAAAGATTCTCGGGGCAGTAGCCAACCCGAAGGGGAGAGCTACAAATTGGTAATGCCTGTCTAGAAAGGCAAATCTTAGGAACCGATGATGATCTTTGTGAATCGGTATGTGAAGGTAGGCATCCTTTAAGTCCACTGTGGTCATGTACTGACCCTCTTGGATCATGGGTAGGATGGTCCGAATAGTTTCCATTTTGAAAGATGGAACTCTTAGGAATTTGTTTAAGATCTTTAGGTCCAAGATTGGTCTGAAGGTTCCCTCTTTCTTGGGAACCACAAACAGATTTGAATAAAATCCCTGTCCTTGTTCCGTCCGCGGAACTGGGTGCATCACCCCCATTACTAGGAGGTCTTCTACACAGCTTAGGAATGCCTCTTTCTTTATCTGATTTTCTGATAACCTTGAAAGATGAAATCTCCCTTGAGGAGGAGAAGCCTAGAAGTCCAGAAGATATCCCTGAGATATGATCTCCAACGCCCAGGGATCCTGGACATCTCTTGCCCACGCCTGGGCGAAGAGAGAAAGTCTGCCCCCCACTAGATCCGTTTCCGGATAGGGGGCCGTTCCTTCATGCTGTCTTGGGGGCAGTAGCAGGTTTTCTGGCCTGCTTGCCCTTGTTCCAGGACTGGTTAGGTTTCCAGGCCTGTCTGGAATGAGCAATAGTTCCTTCCTGTTTTGGAGCGGAGGAAGTTGAAGCTGCTTCTGCCTTGAAATTTCGAAAGGCACGAAAATTAGACTGTTTGGCCTTTGATTTGGCCCTGTCCTGAGGAAGGGTATGACCCTTACCTCCAGTAATGTCAGCAATAATTTCTTTCAAGCCGGGCCCGAATAAGGTCTGCCCCTTGAAAGGAATATTAAGTAATTTAGATTTAGAAGTCACGTCAGCTGATCAGGATTTAAGCCATAGCGCCCTCCGCGCCTGGATGGCGAATCCGGAGTTCTTAGCCGTTAGTTTAGTCAAATGTACAATGGCATCAGAAACAAATGAGTTAGCTAGCTTAAGTGATCTAAGCTTGTCCATAATTTCCTCCAATGGAGCTGTGTGAATGGCCTCTTCCAGAGACTCAAACCAGAATGCCGCAGCAGCAGTGACAGGCGCAATGCATGCAAGGGGCTGCAGGATAAAACCTTGTTGAACAAACATTTTCTTAAGGTAACCTTGTAATTTTTTATCCATTGGATCCGAAAAAGCACAACTGTCCTCAACTGGGATAGTGGTACGCTTTGCTAAAGTAGAAACTGCTCCCTCCACCTTAGGGACCGTTTGCCATAAGTCCCGTGTAGTGGAGTCTATTGGGAACATTTTTCTAAATATAGGAGGAGGGGAAAAGGGCACACCAGGTCTATCCCACTCCTTGCTAATAATTTCTGTAAGCCTTTTAGGTATAGGGAAAACATCTGTACACACCGGTACCGCATAGTATCTATCCAGCCTACACAATTTCTCTGGAATTGCAACTGTGTTGCATATTCCTATGGGGCTCCACACTGGCTTTCAAACATAATGAACAAGTCGATTCATCTATGTCAGAAATGTTTAAACAGACTAGCAATAAGACTGGCAAGCTTGAAAAACACTTTACAACAAGTTTACAAGCAATATAAAAAACGCTACTGCGCCTTTAAGAAGCACAAAACCTGTCTCAAGTTGAAATAACAATGAACCAAAGCAGCTATACCAACCAAATTTTCACAGTAAATGTATTAAGTTAGCAGAGCATTGCACCCACTTGCAAATGGATGATTAACCCCTTAATACCCAAAACGGAATAACAATAGAAAAAAACGTTTTTTAAAACAGTCACACACACTGTCACAGCTCTGCTGTGACTTTTTACCTCCCTCAATATGACTTTTGAAGCCTTTTGAGCCCTCTAGAGAAGTCCTGGATCATGCAGGAAGAAGCAGGAAGTCTGAGTCTGAATTTTTACTGCGCAAAAAAGCGCTAAAATAGGCCCCTCCCACTCATATTACAACAGTGGGAAGCCTCAGTTAACTGTTTCTATGCAGAAATTAGCCAGCCATGTGGAAAAAATTATGCCCCAATAAGTTTTATCACCAAATGTACGTTAAAAAACGATTAAACATGCCAGCAAACGTTTTAAAACACATTTTTTGAAGAGTATATATCTCTATTAATAAGCCTGATACCAGTCGCTTTCACTGCATTTAAGGCTTTACTTACATTACTTCGGTATCAGCAGTATTTTCTTAGTCAATTCCATTCCTTAGAAAAATATTTTACTACACATACCTTAGTTGCAGGAAACCTGCACGCCATTCCCTATCTGAAGTTACCTCCCTCCTCAGAATGTGTGAGAACAGCAAGTGGATCTTAGTTACTTCTGCTAAGATCATAGAAAACACAGGCAGATTCTTCTTCCAAATACTGCCTGAGAAAAAAACAGCACACGCCGGTGCCATTTAAAAATAACAAACTTTTGATTGAAGAAATAAACTAAGTATAAAACACCACAGTCCTCTCACGACCTATGTTGAGGGTTGACTGGATATGACATGTGAGGGGAGGAGCTATATAGCAGCTCTGCTGGGTGATCCTCTTGCAACTTCCTGTTGGGAAGGGAATATATCCCACAAGTAATGGATGATCCGTGGACTGGATACACTTAAGAGAAATACATAGTACCAGGCATGTGCCATTTTAGAAACAGCGGGAAGCTACAAACACACACACCGTACATATTACACAGTACAGCTATACATACATACACACACAGTACATATTACACAGTACAGCTATACATACATACATACACACACAGTACATATTACACAGTACAGCTATACATATATACACACACACAGTACATATTACACAGTACAGCTATACATATATACACTCAGTACATATTACACAGTACAGCTATACATATATACACACAGTACATATTACACAGTACAGCTATACATATATACACACAGTACATATTACACAGTACAGCTATACATATATACACACACACACACAGTACATATTACACAGTACAGCTATACATATATACACACACACAGTACATATTACACAGTACAGCTATACATATATACATACACACAGTACATATTACACAGTACAGCTATACATATATACACACACACAGTACATATTACACAGTACAGCTATACTTATATACACACACACACACAGTACATATTACACAGTACAGCTATACATATATACACACACACAGTACATATTACACAGTACAGCTATACATATATACACACACACACAGTACATATTACACAGTACAGCTATACATATATACATACAAACAGTACATATTACACAGTACAGCTATACATATATACACACACACAGTACATATTACACAGTACAGCTATACATATATACACACACACACAGTACAGCTATACATATATACACACACACAGTACATATTACACAGTACAGCTATACATATATACACACACACAGTACATATTACACAGTACAGCTATACATATATACACACACACAGTACATATTACACAGTACAGCTATACATATATACACACACACAGTACATATCACACAGTACAGCTATACATATATATACACACACACAGTACATATCACACAGTACAGCTATACATATATACACACACACAGTACATATTACACAGTACAGCTATATATACATATATACACACACACAGTACATATTACACAGTACAGCTATACATATATACACACAGTACATATTACACAGTACAGCTATACATATATACACACACACAGTACATATTACACAGTACAGCTATACATATATACACACACACACAGTACATATTACACGGTACAGCTATACATATATATACACACACACAGTACATATTACACAGTACAGCTATACATATATACACACACACAGTACATATTACACAGTACAGCTATACATATATACACACAGTACATATTACACAGTACAGCTATACATATATACACACAGTACATATTAGACAGTACAGCTATACATATATATATATATATATATACACACACACACAGTACATATTACACAGTACAGCTATACATATATATACACACACACACAGTACAGCTATACATATATACATACACACAGTACATATTACACAGTACAGCTATACATATATACACACACACAGTACATATTACACAGTACAGCTATACATATATACACACACACACAGTACATATTACACAGTACAGCTATACATATATACACACACACACAGTACATATTACACAGTACAGCTATACATATATACACACACACACAGTACATATTACACAGTACAGCTATACATATATACACACACACAGTACATATTACACAGTACAGCTATACATATATACATACACACAGTACATATTACACAGTACAGCTATACATATATACACACACACAGTACATATTACACAGTACAGCTATACATATATACACACACACAGTACATATTACACAGTACAGCTATACATATATACACACAGTACATATTACACAGTACAGCTATACATATATACACACAGTACATATTAGACAGTACAGCTATACATATATATATATATATATATATACACACACACACAGTACATATTACACAGTACAGCTATACATATATATACACACACACACAGTACAGCTATACATATATACATACACACAGTACATATTACACAGTACAGCTATACATATATACACACACACAGTACATATTACACAGTACAGCTATACATATATACACACACACACAGTACATATTACACAGTACAGCTATACATATATACACACACACACAGTACATATTACACAGTACAGCTATACATATATACATACACACAGTACATATTACACAGTACAGCTATACATATATACACACACACAGTACATATTACACAGTACAGCTATACATATATACATACACACAGTACATATTACACAGTACAGCTATACATATATACATACACACAGTACATATTACACAGTACAGCTATACATATATACACACACACAGTACATATTACACAGTACAGCTATACATATATACATACACACAGTACATATTACACAGTACAGCTATACATATATACACACAGTACATATTAGACAGTACAGCTATACACATATATACACACACACACAGTACATATTACACAGTACAGCTATACATACATACATACACACACACAGTACATATTACACAGTACAGCTATACATATATACATACACACACACAGTAGATATTACACAGTACAGCTATACATATATACACACACACACAGTACATATTACAGTACAGCTATACATATATACACACACACAGTACATATTACACAGTACAGCTATACATATATACACACACACAGTACATATTACACAGTACAGCTATACATATACACACACACACAGTACATATTACACAGTACAGCTATACATATATACACACACACAGTACATATTACACAGTACAGCTATACATATACACACACACACAGTACATATTACACAGTACAGCTATACATATATACATACACACACAGTACATATTACACAGTACAGCTATACACACACAGTACATATTACACAGTACAGCTATACACACACAGTACATATTACACAGTACAGCTATACATATATACACACACACACAGTACATATTACACAGTACAGCTATACATATATACACACACACAGTACATATTACACAGTACAGCTATACATATATACA
>NC_069504.1:61687202-61699702 GCF_027579735.1 Bombina bombina | reverse complement strand
CACACACAGTACATATTACACAGTACAGCTATACATATATACACACACACACACAGTACATATTACACAGTACAGCTATACATATATACACACACACAGTACATATTACACAGTACAGCTATACATATATACACACACACAGTACATATTACACAGTACAGCTATACATATACACACACACACAGTACATATTACACAGTACAGCTATACATATATACACACACACAGTACATATTACACAGTACAGCTATACATATATACACACACACAGTACATATTACACAGTACAGCTATACATATATACACACACACAGTACATATTACACAGTACAGCTATACATATATACACACACACACACAGTACATATTACACAGTACAGCTATACATATATACACACACACACAGTACATATTACACAGTACAGCTATACATATATACACACACACACAGTACATATTACACAGTACAGCTATACATATATACACACACACAGTACATATTACACAGTACAGCTATACATATATACACACACACAGTACATATTACACAGTACAGCTATACATATATATACACACACACAGTACATATTACACAGTACAGCTATACATATATACACACACACAGTACATATTACACAGTACAGCTATACATATATACACACACACACAGTACATATTACACAGTACAGCTATACATATATACACACACACTACATATACGTATATACAGTCAGGCATGTGTGATGTTAAGTTGCCAAATATTATTTGTATATCGATATGGGGGTGGGGGTTTAAAAAAGTTAGGAACAGAAGCAAATTGTAACTGCCATGTAATATGCACAGAGCATGTCAATTGGCAGATGCCAGCTGGCTTACCAATAAGAAAGGGTGAACTGAACAAAAACTGACATTTATATGACATGTGATCTTGTTAGACAAATACCATGTGGTTTAAGTTGACATGAAAATCAAGATTAAACTTTCACAATTCAGACAGAACATGCATTACAATTTACTTTGTTCTCTTGGTATCCTGACTATGTAACTATTTTAACAATGCTATATACTTTTTTAAACACTAGATGGCAACACAGTATAACATTGCAAACGTTTGCCATATTGTGTGCAAAATATATGCATGGTCCAGTGCAGTGCTTCACCTGTGTGCTAGGTAAGATAGAATTAATATCTGGCCTGTTAAGGGTCCTGGGGACTGGAGTTAAGAAACGCTGGTCCAGAGGATACAGTACTTATTCAGCTACGCTTTTCAACAAAGGATACCAAGAGAATGTTTTTTTTTATTGTGGTGAATCTAAATCATGAAAGTTTAAATTAAAGGGACAGAAATGTAAAACTTAAAACGGCTTTTTAGCCAGTGTTCATTAATTTTTTCATTAAACTCTTCCATTCAAGATATATCTGTTGCAAAGTGCATTGGATTTCATACAGAACTGCCTCAATCATACCTTATATATAATGACATTTACTTGACCCTCCAACATTCTGCATATTGACAAAGTTGTTCAAAGTACAAGGTCACTTACAACTGCCGCTAACTGGCCACAGCAAAGCAGGCCAGCAACATGAATTCTTACAGACTTTACAGGAGGTATATCCCTGAACTGCTTTTTATTTCCAAAACCTTTTTTAAAGCAGAGACTGCAATAAATTATTTTGTATAGAGAGCATTTTGTAATTCATGACTTAAAAGGGATATAAAAGTGCACAAGGAAAATGCTCTAATGTGATAGAACATTGTATTATTGCACCATTGTTTGTATACAGCTGTATGCTCAACCCTTGTAAAAGGATTAAACACTTAAAAGGGATAAGAAACCCCCCAAAAAATGGTTTTCATGATTTAGATAGACCATGCAATTTTAAGCAACTTTCTAATTTACTTTGATTATCTATTTTGTTTCACTCTCTTGGTACAGTATATATATGCAGCCACCAATCAGCAGCTAGAACCTAGGTTCTTTATTGCTCCTGAGTTTACCTAGATAAAGCTTTCAGAAAAGAATAACAAAAGGAGGAAGTAAATTAAATAGAAGCAAATTGGAAAGTTGCTTGAAATTGTATCCTCTGTCATGAATGTCTAATTATGACTTTACTTAAAGGGACAATTACTTGATTTTATTTATTGTTTAAATAGATAACATCTTTACTAACAATTCCCCAGCTTTACACAACCAACATAGTTAGATTAAACCACTGGTTTTCAAACCTGTCCCCAGGCCTCCCTAACAGGCCAGGTTTTCAGGATTACATTGGTTGAGAGCAGTAACCATGTTTATTAAGCAGCTGATTACTTCACCTGTTACTTCATTTAGTTCCGAAAATCCTCAAAATGTGGCCTGTTTGGGAGGGCTGAGGACATATTTGAAGCCCAGTGGATAAAAGCAATGGTAAACGTTTTAAAATCAGATCCGGAATGTTATTGATATTTTAGATGGAGTTTAATTAATCAGTTGTCATGAAGTTGCGCTATAGTTTACTATTTAATATATAGATATAAAAATCCAAATACAGCGAGCGCCGCCACCCACTTGAAAAGTCAATTTTTTATGTCTCTGCAGGCTGCCTCTTATCTCAGTGCATTTTATTAGCTTTTCACAGCCAGAAAGTGCCAGTTCAAGTGTGTCATAAAGCAAACATTGTGTTCACTTGGAGTTACGCATGAACCAGCATTAATTGGCTAAAATGCAAGTCAATAGATAATAAAGTCATGTGATCAGGGGGCTGTCAGAAGAGGTTTAGATACCAGGTACTTACAGAGGTAAAAAGTGTATTAATATAATGGTGTTGGTTATGCAAAACTGGTGAATGGGTAATAAAGCGATTATCTCTTTAAGCAATAGCAATTTTCTAGTAGACTGTCCCTTTAAAATCAGCTTTAGAGCAGCAATGCACTACTGGGAGCTAGATGAAGACGTCTGGTGAGCCAATAACACAAGGCATGTGTGTGTAGCTATAAATCCTCAGCTGGTTCCCAGCAGTGCTTTGCGTCTACTGAGCATACCTGGAATGCTTTTACACAACAAGAACAAAGTAAATTTGATAAAAGCAATACATTGAAAAGTCTCCCATGAAATTTAAAGGCACAGTATACACCAGAATTTTTATTGTTTAAAAAGATAGATAATCCCTTTATTACCCATTCACCAGTTTTGCATAACCAACACAGTTATAATAATACACTTTTTACCTCTGTGATTACCTTGTATCTAAGCCTCTGCAAACTGCCCCCTTATTTCAGTTCTTTTGACAGACATCCATTTTAGCAAATCAGAGCTGGCTCACTGGAACTCCACGTGCATGAGCACAGTGTTATCTATACTATCTGGACTCTTGCTAATTACATGAAAGAAATTACATTCTCTATCTGAATTATGAAAGTTTATTTTGGACTAGACTGTCCCTTTAACTTGTTATTCAGATGTCCCTTGAATTAATTTAATAAACATCCTCACCACATGCGTATGTTACTGTAAGCCAGAAGCCCAGTCAGTATTTGCTGAATAGGGGACGGACGTATAACACAGCCCTCACTGAGCACTGAACAAGGAAGTGAGCTACAGACTATCCAACTGTGCAGAGGGAACCCGGGAGCCGAGCAGGAGGTTGGAGCATACCGAGCTTCTAGCAGTTGTCGCAATGGGACCGATTCAACTGTCACCAACTCATCTCATCTATGTCTCTTATTGCATGATCCTGGCAGGGATAGGTCTGACCGCCTGAAAACAAAGGTTACAACCAAGAGAGACTGTATTCTATAACCCACTAGCAGAGTAATGCATCGGTTTTAGCTCCCGGTGCAACTACAATGCGCACATCACATATATACTGCTCCACTTGTACCAGAACCACCAAAATGCAATGCGACCACCCAGGAATAATTATACGCACATCCTTTACAATCTGCCCCCCTGCCCATTAACTTACTATTAGCTTATTTCTAAACAATATTATAGTAAAATGAGGATCCTACAACCAAAACAACATGTTTTTTTTATTTGTTAGAGCCTGTGATTTGTGCATTATGGACCCTAACTGTGGTTTAAAACATAGCGAAGTTGTCCACTCTAAAGCCACAAGCCCTGTCTTGTCTGGGCGCTCCAATGCAGCACTTTACCGATGTGTTTAAAAGGACATAAAAAGGGACAAGAAAAAGTAAAAGTGTGTGATTCTGATAGAACTTTCTATTTACTTATGATATCAAATTTACTTTGTTCTCTTTGTATCCTACGCTGCTCCTAAACAAATATGATTTTAACAATGCACTTCTAGCTGGTGATTGGTGGCTACACACATATGGCTCTTTTCATTGGCTCACTAGTTTTATTCAGCTAGCCCCTAGCAGTGCATTGCTGCTAAATATGGGACAGATTACAAGTGGAGCGTAAACGTTTGCATGCAAGCGATATCGGGTTTTCGCGATCGTTTGTGTGCAGGTTAAATTGCGCTGGTGTGAAAAGTTCAAAGTAAACGCAATCGCTAGAATGATTACCGTGTCCTCAGAGCTCTGGGTAACTGTTTCGAGAAACAAATAAGTTGCTTTAAACAAATCTAAAATACACTACAAAGTACAGTTACACTCATAATACCACCTAAAAGAAAAGTTATGAAGGCTCAAAGATATGAGATCTCAGGTGTGTGAGGAAAAAAAGGCAGGCAAAGGTCTTTAAAATAGAGATACATAGATATAACATGTCTAAAGATGTATGTACTGTATATGTATACATATTTATGTGTTTATTTGAATTTACAGACATATATAGACATATATAGACATATATAGACATATATAGACATATATAGACATATATAGACATATATAGACATATATAGACATATATAGACATATATAGACATATATAGACATATATAGACATATATAGACATATATAGACATATATAGACATATATAGACATATATAGACATATATAGACATATATAGACATATATAGACATATATAGACATATATAGACATATATAGACATATATAGACATATATAGACATATATAGACATATATAGACATATATAGACATATATAGACATATATAGACATATATAGACATATATAGACATATATAGACATATATAGACATATATAGACATATATAGACATATATAGACATATATAGACATATATAGACATATATAGACATATATAGACATATATAGACATATATAGACATATATAGACATATATAGACATATATAGACATATATAGACATATATAGACATATATAGACATATATAGACATATATAGACATATATAGACATATATAGACATATATAGACATATATAGACATATATAGACATATATAGACATATATAGACATATATAGACATATATAGACATATATAGACATATATAGACATATATAGACATATATAGACATATATAGACATATATAGACATATATAGACATATATAGACATATATAGACATATATAGACATATATAGACATATATAGACATATATAGACATATATAGACATATATAGACATATATAGACATATATAGACATATATAGACATATATAGACATATATAGACATATATAGACATATATAGACATATATAGACATATATAGACATATATAGACATATATAGACATATATAGACATATAAATACATATATAGACATATAAATACATATATACACATATAAATACATATATACACATATAAATACATATATACACATATAAATACATATATACACATGAATACATATATAGACAAATACATGAATAGTTACATATGTATACATATATACACACATAAATATATATTATTGCACTGAAGCCCTTGCAGGTAAAGGAATATAAAACCCCAACATTTTTTCTTTCATGATCCAGATAGAGCATTTCAAAGTCACCAGAAACTATATTGTTTTTAAAATAACTTTTTTACTGTTTCTGCTGCATGATATAGAAAGGGGCGCAGAAGGCTATTTGCAGCTTAATCTAAGGTAGGGCTTTAAGATGACTAATGTGCAGACTGTCCCTTTAACGCTGCCAAGTTTTAAATCATATAAATTGCCAAAACTTTACACCTGGGTAAGCACTAAATCCTTACTGCCAAGCAAAGGGGGGGGACTTTTGTTAAAGGGATATTAAAGGACCACTCAATGTAGTAAAGTTACATAATTAACAAGTACATAAAAAATGACAATGCAATAGAACTTACTCTGAATTTCAAATAAGCAGTAGATTTGTTTGACAAATTTATTTTGTCTCCCATATTCCGGCCCGCTGTATCATGTGACAGACATCAGCCAATCACAGACTAGTGTACGTATACCCTGTGAGTTTGTGCACATGCTCAGTAGAATCTTGTTCCCCAGAAAGTACGAATCTAAATAAAGACTGCAAAATTTGATAATGGAAGAAAATTGGAAAGTGTCTTAAAACTGCTGCTCTTTCGGAATCAAAAAAGTTTATTTTGACTCGAGTGTCCCTTTAAACAATAAATGCATTTTATGAGCATAGTATTAAAAGGGACAATCAGGTGAAACTAAACTTTCATGAATCAGACAGGTCATGCAATTTTAAACAACTTAATTTTTATATTGACACTTTTATCCACAGAATATACGTATATATACACATTTGTTATTGGCTGTCACATGGTACAGGGGGAGTGGAAAAAGACATAACTTTGAAATATGTCAGAAAAATCTACTACTCATCTGTTGCATGGTCTTGTTATCATGCAAATCTACTGAATTTACCAGTCCTTTAAGGCTTTGCCCTGTTTTCCTCTAGTCATGGTTGCTGCCGCCATGTTGAAATCTAGTTTTAACTACATGAGTGCTGATGTGTTTGCACATGTGTAGCAACTCTACTTCAGATACTGCAGTCTAACCTAGGTTCCAAAATGGCAGCACCCATGATCAGAGGGAGCAGCATAAAATGTATTTCGTGTTTTCGGTCCCTTTAACGTAAGGGCTGTGTCCCTGTAAAACGACACACATTTACAGCTAAATAAAAAGCAAGAATTCAGTCTTCACTAGGACATATAGCAGCAGCATTAGACCTACGATAGACCAGGATTTGCTGCCGTCCTGCTGAGAGGGGAGAAGCCCGAGGCTAACTTGCCATTTGTGTTACTGCAGTAATGTAACTAAACACTCCAATCTCAAAGGGAAATGAAAAGTGAGAGTTTCTCCATTTTCCAGTGGCACCAAGACTTCCTGAGTTTGTCAGCTTGGAGTCGATTGGTCAGAAACTATTATTTCCTTCAAGTATTCCCACGAGTTTCTGTCAAGGGCAATTAGTGTTCCAACAAAGTATAGAAAGATAAAATAATGAGGTTTTTAAACAAGGAAATCTAGTTTGCGTTCTATATACAAATGTAGTTCCCATCCATAAATAAAAAGTTCCTTTTTCAAACAGCTGTCTATCCCCTGCTACAGAAAAAAATATATATAATTCCCCATTAACCGTAACCACAAAATTCAGGGCAGATTAGGATTAAGTGTGTTAGTCGCTCACCAGGCTAAACTCAGGCTATACGAGGGGTCACATTCACCAACATGCAATAGAAAAACCCACATCAGGACTTGTAATGAAAAGGGTTAAACAGAACCATATGTAGAATAAAGAGAATGTCATGCTCCTACAGAGAGTGCCGGGCTAGTCTTATGTTTAGAAAGGACTTCAAGCCACAGAGCGCACATTAACAAACAGTGATGGACGGATATATTTTACTTTCCTCTCTAAGGAGCAGAACATAATAAAAAAAAAAAAAAAGGAAAGTTAAAATGATTTTATTGCAAATGTAATACATATTCATTCTGCATGCAGAGATTTTGCAGTGCAGTGTTTAAAGGGACATGCAAGTTAATATTAAACTGATGATTTAGACAGAGCATAAAATAAAAAATAAAACAAAAAGATTTGGCAATTAAAAGGGACCCGAGTATGAAAATTAAATGACCACTAAATGCAGTAGAATTACATAATTAACAAGAGCATTATAAAAAGACAATGCAACAACACTTACTCTGAATTTGAAATAAAATAAAGATTTTTTTCTGCCCATTTTTTTTCCTCCCATTTTCTGGCCCCCTGTATCATGTGACACATCAGCCAATCACAGTTAGTATAAATACACCCTGTGAACTCAATAGGAGCTTGTGCCCCAGAAAGTGTCGATATAAAAACACTGTGCAAAATTTGATAATCAAAGTAAATTGGAAAGAGTCTTAAAACTATATGCTCTATGTGAATCAAAGTTTATTTCATTTTGACTGGAGTGTCCCTTTAAAGGACCACTAAACACAGTAAAATTAAATAATTAGTAAATGCATAACAAAGACAACACAACAACACTTTGTTTGAATTTCAAATGAGTAGTAGAATTCTTACAAATTTTAAAGTACTATTTTCCCTCCCACTGCATCACGTGACAGCCATCAGCCAATCACAAAATGCATATGTATAGTCTGTGAATCTTGCACATGCTCAGTAAGAGCTGGTGTCTCACAAAGCGTGTATATAAAAAGATTGTACACATTTTGATAATGGAAGTGAACTGGAAAGTTCTTTAAAAGTTTCCAGTTTACTTCTGTTTAACCCCTTAGTGACCAGACCATTTTTTAAATTTTCTTACCGTTAAGGAGCAGGGCTATTTTTACATTTCTGCTGTGTTTGTGTTTAGCAGTAATGTACCCACACATATTATACTAAAGATACCATTATTTTCATCATATCTTATAATTTACTATAATATATATATATATATATATATATATATATATATATATATATATATATATATATATATATATATATATATATATATATATATAAAAAAATAATGAAAAAACTGAAACACACTTTTTCTAAGTTTGACCCCCAAAATCTGTTACACATCTACAACCACCAAAAATTACCCAAGCTAAAAACTTTCTAAATGTTGTCCTGAGTTTAGAAATACCCAATGTTTACATGTTGTTTGCTTTTTTTTAGCAAGTTATAGGGCAATAAATACAAGTAGCACTTTGCTATTTCCTAAAATAAAAATTCTCAAAATTAACGATAGTCACATAGTAACATGGATATCTGTCAGGAATCCCTGAATAAAAATTAACATGTACATATATTTTTTTAGTAGACAACCCAAAGTATTGATCTAGGCCCATTTTGGTATATTTCATGCCACCATTTCACCGCCAAATGCGATCAAATAAAAAAAAATTGTTTACTTTTTTACAAACTTTAGGTTTCTCACTGAAATTATTTACAAACAGCTTGTGAAATTATGTCACAAATTGTTGCAAATGCTTCTCTGGGATCCCCTTTGTTCAGAAAATAGCAAACATATGGCTTTGGCATTGCTTTTTGGTTATTAGAAGGCCGCTAAATGCCACTGCGCACCACACTTGTATTATGCACAGCAGTGAAGGGGTTAATTAGGTAGCTTGTAGGGTTAATTTTAGCTTTAGTGTGGAAATTAGCCTCCCACCTGACAGATCCCACACCCTTATACCTTCCTGACCCCCCTTAAAAAGGGCTCTTCCCTCCCCCACCTCACAATTGTTACCGCCATCTTAAGTACTGGCAGAAAGTCTGCCAGTACTAAAAAAAAAAGGATATAGATGTATATATTATGTAGTGTTGGATCCCCCCCTTAGCCCCCAACCTATCTGATCCCCCCAAACAACTCTTACCCTCTCCCCTCTAATTATTTGCCGTCATCTTGGGTACAGGCAGCTGTCTGTTTGCTAAAAAAAAATGGTCCCAGTCCCACCCGCTCCCGGCCACATCATCCGGCCTAACCGGAACTCCCTCCAGCGATGGGCCGCCTACCCGCCTCCCTGCTATCTCTCCCACGCCACCAGCGATCGGCACCATCGCTGGCTGATGCAGACAGGGCCACAGAGTTTCTCTCTCTGCATCAGTGGCTAAAAAAAGGGTATTGCAGGATGCCTCAATATCAAGGCATCACTGCAATACCCTGAAAGCGATCACGATCACTTCCAGCGCTTGAAACCCCTAAGGAAGTGCCAGGCACGTCCTTGGTCGTTGCCGACCGGTTTTTGTAAGACGTGCCAGGCACTCGATCGTTAAGGGGTTCATTTATTTGGGGTAAGCTCAGGTGAACGCAGTTATCTTATGGCTATATGGTACAAGCAAGTGTTTGTAATAACGTTTGTAACAATACCCAAAACACGTGCACACTCCTGAACCTACTTCAGTATGCTCATGGAAAGGAGCTCCGTTTCAACGAAAAACAACAAGATGAAGTTCTAAGAATTGATAATTGAAGTAAATTTGATTTTTTTTTTTTTTTTTTTAATTGCATGCTTAGTCTGTACCATAAGTTTTTTTTTTTTAAAAGACACTAAAAGCGACTTTTCTTGTTGATGATTCAGACAGAACATACAATTTAACAACTTTCCAATTTACTTCTATTATCAAATTTGCTACATTCTCTTGGCATCCTTTGTTTAAAGAGCCGCAGTGCACTACTGGGAGCTAGCTGAACACATCAAGTGAGAGAATGACGAGAAGTATACACATGCAGCTACCAATCAGCAGCTAGCTCCCAGTAGTGAACTGCTGTTCCTGAGCCTATCTAGGTATGCTTTTCAACAAAAGATACCAAGAAAACAAAGCTAATTAGATAATAGAGGTACATTGGAAAGTTGTTTAAAATTACACACTATGTGAATCATGAAAGTTTAAGTTAGATTTTTCTGTCGCTTTAATTGCAAGTAAATCTTTTTCAACGCCCCCATAAGTATTACTGTATGCTTTATCACAGGGAGTAGACTTTACGCTTGCTACGTAAATTATAAGATTGCTGAGGTTTGGATGTAAAGAACAGAAGCTGAACGAAAAACATAAAATCCGTCAGCAGACTGCGGTCTCAAACAGTGAATCAGAGATGTGGGCCCCACGCCAGTCACACGGGGTTACATTTCACAAGGCCCATAAATTCCTAAAAACTTGTCAAGTACTGAAGTTTCCTGATCAGTTTACTAAAGGAGCATTAGGTTAATCATTTTAAAAACTGACATCAATTTTCATTTTTTTTTTTTATGGGTCATTCGGGGAAAAAACAACAACACACAATTAAGTAACATTAAAGGCAGCTATTTTTTTTTCCCTCAATATAAAAATAATAAATTGACTGTAAAATTTATCTTAAAACTAGCAGCAAATATATTTCCACACAACAGTTCGTTGTCGCACAGGGCACCTCTTCCACAGCCTTACTGGTAGACAGGGATAAACCTCAACAAGCGTGGTTTTAGCAATGGTATAATGACCATATATAATTATTTATCAGTCTCTTTATTAGAATACAACCAGAAAATACAGAATATTTGTGTGCAGTATTAAACAGATACAAAATCTAAAAAAAAACAGTGGCAAGTATTTTATGTGACCTTCCCTTACACTTGAGCATCAGCAGAAACCTGGCTCTCGTAAACCTAAATGGAACCCCAATTAATGTCATTGCCAACGCCTGTATTTGTCCTACTAGTTCATGTCAAAATGACTGCTGTGAAAAAGGTCTATTACACCAGTTTTGTGCAAGACATGCTTGAGCATTACATACATGTGTGGTATGAGTTTAATTCAGTAGAAGCTTGCTAATAAGACCACATTTCAATTACATCATTCCATTCAAAATACCAAAGATAACAGAATTTGACAAACACAAAATCATACTTTTGCATCAGCAAGGGCACTCTCAAAGGGAAATCATCAAACACACTGGATACTCAGTATGTGGTATTCGAGCTGTTATAAAGAAATTTGAAGAATCAGGAGAGGTCAAGGGGGAAAAAAAAAAAAAAAAAAAGGATTGGAAGACCAAAAAAACTTTCAAAATCTGATGAGAAGTTTCTGAGTTTCTTCTGAGAGACCGGAAGAAGTCCAGCAAGAACCTGACTCAGCATCTGACAGCTTCATCTGGGTGCCAAGTTGACCCTACTACAGTCCAAAGAAGCTTGATCAGGAATGATCTTTGTGGAAGAGTATTAGCCAAGTAACCACTTTTTCGGAAGGGGAACAGATTGAAAAGGCTAAGATATGATAAAGCTCACAAAGACTGGAATGAAGATCAGGGGAGAAGAGTATTATGGAGTGACAAATCCAAGTTTGAAATTTTTGGGTCCAATCGTCAACAATATGCAAGAAGAAGAGTGGGAGAGAGATGGAAGAATGAGTGCTTGTGGCCTTCAGTGAAATATGGTGGAGAGTCTGTCCTGGTTTGGGGCTGTATTTCTGCCGGTGGTGTTGGCGATATTTTCCGAATTGATGCGATTATGAATGCTGAAAAGTACAGACCGGTTTTAATTCATCCTGCCATTTCTTCTGAAAAGCTCCCGATTGGGAACTGATTTATTTTTCTGCATTATAACGATACCAAGCACACTGCTAATGCAGTGAAATCATATTTGGAGAAAAAAAACAGCTGATAAAATACTGACAGTCATGGACCGGCCTCCACAGAGTCCA
>NC_069504.1:61647202-61682202 GCF_027579735.1 Bombina bombina | reverse complement strand
TCGAAAAACTCTGCATCGATCCGAGCCGAATTTTTCGATCATGCACATATCTACTACTCATTTTGCCTTCTTTTCATGTCAGTTACGAAAATTGAGCAATTTCTAATTCTCAAAACCCTGCTGCATGTCTGTCCCTAACTGGCTTTATCTGATAACCACAGAAAAACTATTTACTCAATACTAACTTTATGACAGTGACTGGGCTTATTGTTTGTGGAATAAAGTCCTCCAAATAAGGCAAATGGAGGTGGGGTTTGGCTTTTGGGAAGAAAAAAAAATTGCAGTAAAAATGATGTTAATTTGTTTTAAAAAACATGAAGACTTAGATATGTTATGTTATTCTATAGCATGACACTGTGCTTACTGTCTCCAGATAGCAAATAAATATGTGGCCTACAGTTATTCTTTTTCAATTGATAAATATAATCATAGACATACCCATTTCATTCATAACACAGAACAGGCAAACACAGAAATAACCTATTACTTCCGTGTGAGTGATCTTCAGCAGACATAATAAGTTAAAGAGGACTCCTTGTTTTTATATTAAATAAATGGATTTACATTTAGCTGCATATTAATAGGATGACAGTCATAGAATATTTGCACTGGCACCATTGTATCTACACTGGCATGCTTGCTTGGCAAAAGGAACTCTTCTGTTTGACTGAAATATAATATTAAAAGCAGTGTTCTCCACAGAAGACGTTTCCAGGCATGTGGTATTATCAATTAGCCAGGTGGGGGCAGTGTAATACTATAACATTTTCTGTCATCTATTTATGTTACTTAAAGGGACAGTCAACTAAAAAAAAAGTTATTGTTTAAAAAGTTAGATAATCCCTTTATTACCCATTCCCCAGTTTTGCATAACCAACACAGTTATATTAATATACTTTTTACCTCTGTGATTACCTTGTATCTAAGTCTCTGGAGACTGCCCCTGATCACATGACTTTCTATTTATTATATATTAATTTGCATTTTAGATGTGTTGTGCACAACCCACGGGCGTGAGCACAATGTTATCTATATGGCCCAAATGAACTAGCAGGCATCTCCTTTTGGGAAAAGCAAGTAAAAAAGAATGCGATTAAAGAGACTGTCTGTAGTTGCTTAGAAACAGGTAGAAAGTTAGAGGTGTAAAGATTATAAAGAATATTAATCTAACAATGTTGGTTGTGCAAAGCTGGGGAATGGGTAGTAAAGGCGTTATGTATCTTTTAGTGCTGACTGTCCCTTTAAAGGGATATGAAACCCAATCAGCAAGCGCTACCCAGGGTGCTAAACAAACAAATGGGCTGGATACTAAGCGTACATTCCTGCTTTTCAAATAATATACCAAGAGAACTAAGTAAATGAAATGAATAAAAGTAAATTAGAAAGTTGCTTAAAAGGGGACAATCAACACCAAAATTGTTATTGTTTAAAAAGATAGATAACGCCTTTACTACCCATTCCCCAGCTTTGTAAAACCAACATTGTTATATTAATATACTTTATAACATTTAAACCTCTAAATTTCTGCCTGTTTCTAAGCCACTACAGACAACCTCTTATCACATGATTTTTTATTTGCTTTTCACAAGATGAAACTGTTAGTTCATGTGGGCTATATAGATAACGTTGTGCTCACGCCCGTGGATTGTGGCAGACACTGCACTAATTGGCTAAAATGCAAGTCAGTAGATGAAAATAAAAAGTCATGTGAGCAGGGGGCTGTAAGAAGATACTTAGATACAAGGTAATCAACAGAGGTAAAAAGCGTATTTATATAACCGTGTTGGTTATGCAAAACTGGGGAAAGGGTTATAAGTCATTTTCAGATGCACAGTATCTATGGATGCAAAGAATCCCACCTGTGCCAATATAAAATGAAAATAAGGTGTATATTTTCCTTCTGCCATTGATCATAAAACACTCACTCAAGGTAAAAACGAGCAGGAAACAGTTTGAGACTATTATATAAAATGGTAAATTAGGAGTAGTGCAAACAACTTTGCAATATACTTTCATTATTAGTGAAAAACATGTAGCTCCGGATGGACCTTGCAATGCAGCTCAATCATTTGAACCTGCAACAGTTTTAAATCCAATGCTTCCGAACCTCTGAGGTAGCAGATTAAATCCCCCCCGGACTGATCTTACTAGGGCACTGGTCTTCAAACCTGTCCTCATGCATCCCGAACAGGCCAGATTTTCTGTATTATGTAGAGTGAGTGATGGTTAAATAACCATGGCTACTAGTCAGCTGATTATTTCTCCTGTGCTCTAGTTCATATATCATCAAAATCTGGCCTGTTAGGGAGGTCTGAGGACAGGTTTGAAAACCAGTGTACTGGGGTGATAAACTAGCCCTGCTATCACACAATTGGTTGTGCAAGATAAGTGGGCGGAGCTGCACAAATACAGACAGCATTACTTGCAATCCCAGGGCAGCAGGTTCCCCGTATACGAGTAATAAATCTGCCCTTGTATTATTGTCTCCTTTTCTTGTAAAAACTATGTTTTACAGTAACTAATCAATCTAGCAAGTAATTTTATAGGTATATTAGTCTATAGGATTTAGCATTAGTGTTCTCCACAAAAAAATTCTGCTTTCTGTGTGGGGGTAGCATATAAAAATATATTTCCTGTTATTAATAAGTGTTACTTAAGCTATGCAAAGCTCAAATTAATTGCATAATTTAACAAATTGCTTTAATGATAATCTGTCCAACTATCATTGAATACATTTAGTATTAGCTTAATATTGTCTTAAATATCAGCCAGTTGGCCCGTAAAAGCATTCCCAATTCATGCACAGTACCTTCTTGAGAAGAAATGAAGAGAGGTAAGTAGTCCGGGATATATTCCTTTCGGTCCTCAACATCTTTACTTCCTGATGGAGGAAACTGCAGCACATTGTTTTTGCTGACTGGGAAGGACGGGATCTGATGTGGGAAAGTGACTGGTTCAATATTGTGTATATAATCTTCCAGTTCATGGAGGTTTACCCCCATCAGCTTGAAGGCCTGACCGATATCGTCCAAAACTGGATCCGTACGGCCATCTGACAAAATGCAAAAATTCAACAAAATTATTTTAGACATGAACTCTATCAATTCAATCAACAAGCAAACCATCTCACCCAGACAGTACGGAAAGGTAACAAGAAGCAGGATATCACAATAAATTACAAGCCCCAGATCTACATTCTCTGAATAGTAGAGATCATGCTGGGAATCTCCATGAATTGCCAAATTCGACCTAGAGACTGCACATTTTTGCACCAGTATCAATATTTTTGAGAAGCCTAGTGCGTGATGTGTGGCTGAGGGAGGGGCTTGCTGTGCCTGGTGTGGGTGTGTGGCTGAGGGAGGGGCTTGCTGTGCCTGGTGTGGGTGTGTGGCTGAGGGAGGGGCTTGCTGTGCCTGGTGTGGGTGTGTGGCTGAGGGAGGGGCTTGCTGTGCCTGGTGTGGGTGTGTGGCTGAGGGAGGGGCTTGCTGTGCCTGATCTGATGTGGGTGTGTGGCTGAGGGAGGGGCTTGCTGTGCCTGATCTGATGTGGGTGTGTGGCTGAGGGAGGGGCTTGCTGTGCCTGATCTGATGTGGGTGTGTGGCTGAGGGAGGGGCTTGCTGTGCCTGATCTGATGTGGGTATGTGGCTGAGGGAGGGGCTTGCTGTGCCTGATCTGATGTGGGTATGTGGCTGAGGGAGGGGCTTGCTGTGCCTGATCTGATGTGGGTATGTGGCTGAGGGAGGGGCTTGCTGTGCCTGATCTGATGTGGGTATGTGGCTGAGGGAGGGGCTTGCTGTGCCTGATCTGATGTGGGTATGTGGCTGAGGGAGGGGCTTGCTGTGCCTGATCTGATGTGGGTATGTGGCTGAGGGAGGGGCTTGCTGTGCCTGATCTGATGTGGGTATGTGGCTGAGGGAGGGGCTTGCTGTGCCTGATCTGATGTGGGTATGTGGCTGAGGGAGGGGCTTGCTGTGCCTGATCTGATGTGGGTATGTGGCTGAGGGAGGGGCTTGCTGTGCCTGATCTGATGTGGGTATGTGGCTGAGGGAGGGGCTTGCTGTGCCTGATCTGATGTGGGTATGTGGCTGAGAGAGGGGCTTGCTGTGCCTGATCTGATGTGGGTATGTGGCTGAGGGAGGGGCTTGCTGTGCCTGATCTGATGTGGGTATGTGGCTGAGGGAGGGGCTTGCTGTGCCTGATCTGATGTGGGTATGTGGCTGAGGGAGGGGCTTGCTGTGCCTGATCTGATGTGGGTATGTGGCTGAGGGAGGGGCTTGCTGTGCCTGATCTGATGTGGGTATGTGGCTGAGGGAGGGGCTTGCTGTGCCTGATCTGATGTGGGTATGTGGCTGAGGGAGGGGCTTGCTGTGCCTGATCTGATGTGGGTATGTGGCTGAGGGAGGGGCTTGCTGTGCCTGATCTGATGTGGGTATGTGGCTGAGGGAGGGGCTTGCTGTGCCTGATCTGATGTGGGTATGTGGCTGAGGGAGGGGCTTGCTGTGCCTGATCTGATGTGGGTATGTGGCTGAGGGAGGGGCTTGCTGTGCCTGATCTGATGTGGGTATGTGGCTGAGGGAGGGGCTTGCTGTGCCTGGTGCCTGATCTGATGTGGGTATGTGGCTGAGGGGGGCTTGCTGTGCCTGGTGCCTGATCTGATGTGGGTATGTGGCTGAGGGAGGGCTTGCTGTGCCTGGTCTGATGTGGGTATGTGGCTGAAGGAGGGGCTTGCTGTGCCTGATCTGATGTGGGTATGTGGCTGACAGAGGGACTTATGGCAATTCAGTAATTCTATTTGCTGTTAATATCTGCAATTGCTATATATACATTATTATAGTTGTGATGAATACTAGTTTGTAAAAAACAGTTTACAAGATTGTCATTATGTGGATAGTGGTACCTAAAACGTCTCTTGATTTTATATCACTTAATACATCATTCTGAAGTATTTAAATACAATAGAATTGCATGCTTAACAAACACATAATAAAAAGACAAAAAGCAAAAACACTTGTTTTGCTTATTTTCTGACAAAACGTTAGTTCAATTTTACTCTGCATCATGTGACAGCCATCAGCCAATCACAAAATGTATATACTGTGAATTCTTGAACATACTCAGTAGGAGCTGGTGCCTCAGACAGTGGCCAAAATGCAAGTCAGTCAAAAGCACTGATATAAGGGGGCAGTTTGCAGAGGCTTAGATACAAGATAATCACAGAGGCATAAAAAAAATATTAATATAACAGTGTTGGTTATGCAAAACTAGTGAATGGGTAATAAAAGGGATTATCTATCTTTTTAAACAATAACAATTCTGGAGTAGACCGTCCCTTGAAACGCTAGGATTTACCAGTGCTTTAAATAAAAGGGGACTTTCAGTAATGAAGAATAAAAAAAACTTCATGCTAAAAACATAATTTATGTAAGAACTTACCTGATAAATTCATTTCTTTCATATTAACAAGAGTCCATGAGCTAGTGACGTATGGGATATACATTCCTACCAGGAGGGGCAAAGTTTCCCAAACCTTAAAATGCCTATAAATACACCCCTCACCACACCCACAAATCAGTTTAACGAATAGCCAAGAAGTGGGGTGATAAGAAAAAAAGTGCGAAGCATATAAAATAAGGAATTGGAATAATTGTGCTTTATACAAAAAAATCATAACCACCACAAAAAAGGGTGGGCCTCATGGACTCTTGTTAATATGAAAGAAATGAATTTATCAGGTAAGTTCTTACATAAATTATGTTTTCTTTCATGTAATTAACAAGAGTCCATGAGCTAGTGACGTATGGGATAATGACTACCCAAGATGTGGATCTTTCCACACAAGAGTCACTAGAGAGGGAGGGATAAAATAAAGACAGCCAATTCCTGCTGAAAATAATCCACACCCAAATAAAGTTTAACAAAAAACATAAGCAGAAGATTCAAACTGAAACCGCTGCCTGAAGAACTTTTCTACCAAAAACTGCTTCAGAAGAAGAAAATACATCAAAATGGTAGAATTTAGTAAAAGTATGCAAAGAGGACCAAGTTGCTGCTTTGCAGATCTGGTCAACCGAAGCTTCATTCCTAAACGCCCAGGAAGTAGATACTGACCTAGTAGAATGAGCTGTAATTCTTTGAGGCGGAATTTTACCCGACTCAACATAGGCAAGATGAATTAAAGATTTCAACCAAGATGCCAAAGAAATGGCAGAAGCTTTCTGGCCTTTCCTAGAACCGGAAAAGATAACAAATAGACTAGAAGTCTTACGGAAAGATTTCGTAGCTTCAACATAATATTTCAAAGCTCTAACAACATCCAAAGAATGCAATGATTTCTCCTTAGAATTCTTAGGATTAGGACATAATGAAGGAACCACAATTTATCTACTAATGTTGTTGGAATTCACAACTTTAGGTAAAAATTCAAAAGAAGTTCGCAACACCGCCTTATCCTGATGAAAAATCAGAAAAGGAGACTCACACGAAAGAGCAGATAATTCTGAAACTCTTCTAGCAGAAGAGATGGCCAAAAGGAACAAAACTTTCCAAGAAAGTAATTTAATGTCCAATGAATGCATAGGTTCAAACGGAGGAGCTTGAAGAGCTCCCAGAACCAAATTCAAACTCCAAGGAGGAGAAATTGACTTAATGACAGGTTTTATACGAACCAAAGCTTGTACAAAACAATGAATATCAGGAAGAATAGCAATCTTTCTGTGAAAAAGAACAGAAAGAGCGGAGATTTGTCCTTTCAAAGAACTTGCGGACAAACCCTTATCTAAACCATCCTGAAGAAACTGTAAAATTCTCGGTATTCTAAAAGAATGCCAAGAAAAATGATGAGAAAGACACCAAGAAATATAAGTCTTCCAGACTCTATAATATATCTCTCGAGATACAGATTTACGAGCCTGTAACATAGTATTAATCACGGAGTCAGAGAAACCTCTATGACCAAGAATCAAGCGTTCAATCTCCATACCTTTAAATTTAAGGATTTCAGATCCGGATGGAAAAAAGGACCTTGTGACAGAAGGTCTGGTCTTAACGGAAGAGTCCATGGCTGGCAAGATGCCATCCGGACAAGATCCGCATACCAAAACCTGTGAGGCCATGCCGGAGCTATTAGCAGAACAAACGAGCATTCCCTCAGAATCTTGGAGATTACTCTTGGAAGAAGAACTAGAGGCGGAAAGATATAGGCAGGATGATACTTCCAAGGAAGTGATAATGCATCCACTGCCTCCGCCTGAGGATCCCGGGATCTGGACAGATACCTGGGAAGTTTCTTGTTTAGATGGGAGGCCATCAGATCTATCTCTGGGAGCCCCCACAATTGAACAATCTGAAGAAATACCTCTGGGTGAAGAGACCATTCGCCCGGATGCAACGTTTGGCGACTGAGATAATCCGCTTCCCAATTGTCTACACCTGGGATATGAACCGCAGAGATTAGACAGGAGCTGGATTCCGCCCAAACCAAAATTCGAGATACTTCTTTCATAGCCAGAGGACTGTGAGTCCCTCCTTGATGATTGATGTATGCCACAGTTGTGACATTGTCTGTCTGAAAACAAATGAACGATTCTCTCTTCAGAAGAGGCCAAAACTGAAGAGCTCTGAAAACTGCACGGAGTTCCAAGATATTGATCGGTAATCTCACCTCCTGAGATTCCCAAACTCCTTGTGCCGTCAGAGATCCCCACACAGCTCCCCAACCTGTGAGACTTGCATCTGTTGAAATTACAGTCCAGGTCGGAAGAACAAAAGAAGCCCCCTGAATTAAACGATGGTGATCTGTCCACCACGTTAGAGAGTGCCGAACAATCGGTTTTAAAGATATTAATTGATATATCTTCGTGTAATCCCTGCACCATTGGTTCAGCATACAGAGCTGAAGAGGTCGCATGTGAAAACGAGCAAAGGGGATCGCGTCCGATGCAGCAGTCATAAGACCTAGAATTTCCATGCATAAGGCTACCGAAGGGAATGATTGAGACTGAAGGTTTCGACAGGCTGTAATCAATTTTAGACGTCTCTTGTCTGTTAAAGACAAAGTCATGGACACTGAATCTATCTGGAAACCCAGAAAGGTTACCCTTGTTTGAGGAATCAAAGAACTTTTTGGTAAATTGATCCTCCAACCATGATCTTGAAGAAACAACACAAGTCGATTCGTATGAGACTCTGCTAAATGTAAAGACGGAGCAAGTACCAAGATATCGTCCAAATAAGGAAATACCACAATACCCTGTTCTCTGATTACAGACAGAAGGGCACCGAGAATCTTTGTGAAAATTCTTGGAGCTGTAGCAAGGCCAAACGGTAGAGCCACAAATTGGTAATGCTTGTCTAGAAAAGAGAATCTCAGGAACTGATAATGATCTGGATGAATCGGAATATGCAGATATGCATCCTGTAAATCTATTGTGGACATATAATTCCCTTGCTGAACAAAAGGCAATATAGTCCTTACAGTTACCATCTTGAACGTTGGTATCCTTACATAACGATTCAATAATTTTAGATCCAGAACTGGTCTGAAGGAATTCTCCTTCTTTGGTACAATGAAGAGATTTGAATAAAACCCCATCCCCTGTTCCGGAACTGGAACTGGCATAATTACTCCAGCCAACTCTAGATCTGAAACACAATTCAGAAATGCTTGAGCTTTCACTGGATTTACTGGGACATGGGAAAGAAAAAATCTCTTTGCAGGAGGTCTCATCTTGAAACCAATTCTGTACCCTTCTGAAACAATGTTCTGAATCCAAAGATTGTGAACAGAATTGATCCAAATTTCTTTGAAAAAACGTAACCTGCCCCCTACCAGCTGAACTGGAATGAGGGCCGTACCTTCATGTGAACTTAGAAGCAGGCTTTGCCTTTCTAGCAGGCTTGGATTTATTCCAGACTGGAGATGGTTTCCAAACTGAAACTGCTCCTGAGGACGAAGGATCAGGCTTTTGTTCTTTGTTGAAACGAAAGGAACGAAAACGATTGTTAGCCCTGTTTTTACCTTTAGACTTTTTATCCTGTGGTAAAAAAGTTCCTTTCCCACCAGTAACAGTTGAAATAATAGAATCCAACTGAGAACCAAATAATTTGTTTCCCTGGAAAGAAATGGAAAGTAGAGTTGATTTAGAAGCCATATCAGCATTCCAGGTCTTAAGCCATAAAGCTCTTCTGGCTAAGATAGCCAGAGACATAAATCTAACATCAACTCTAATAATATCAAAAATGGCATCACAGATGAAATTATTAGCATGCTGGAGAAGAATAATAATATCATGAGAATCACGATTTGTTACTTGTTGCGCTAGAGTTTCCAACCAAAAAGTTGAAGCTGCAGCAACATCAGCCAATGATATAGCAGGTCTAAGAAGATTACCTGAACATAGATAAGCTTTTCTTAGAAAAGATTCAATTTTTCTATCTAAAGGATCCTTAAACGAGGTACCATCTGACGTAGGAATGGTAGTACGTTTAGCAAGGGTAGAAATAGCCCCATCAACTTTAGGGATTTTGTCCCAAAATTCTAACCTGTCAGGCGGAACAGGATATAATTGCTTAAAACGTTTAGAAGGAGTAAATGAATTACCCAATTTATCCCATTCCTTAGCAATTACTGCAGAAATAGCATTAGGAACAGGAAAGACTTCTGGAATAACCGCAGGAGCTTTAAAAACCTTATCCAAACGTATAGAATTAGTATCAAGAGGACTAGAATCCTCTATTTCTAAAGCAATTAGTACTTCTTTAAGTAAAGAGCGAATAAATTCCATCTTAAATAAATATGAAGATTTATCAGCATCAATCTCTGAGATAGAATCCTCCGAACCAGAAGAGTCCAAAGAATCAGAATGATGGTGTTCATTTAAAAATTCATCTGTAGAGAGAGAAGATTTAAAAGACTTTTTACGTTTACTAGAAGGAGAAATAACAGACAAAGCCTTCTTTATGGATTCAGAAACAAAATCTCTTATGTTATCAGGAACATTCTGCACCTTAGATGTTGAGGGAACTGCAACAGGCAATGGTACATCACTAAAGGAAATATTATCTGCTTTAACAAGTTTGTCATGACAATTATTACAAACAACAGCTGGAGGAATAGCTACCAAAAGTTTACAGCAGATACACTTAGCTTTGGTAGATCCAGCAGGCAGTGGTTTTCCTGTAGTATCTTCTGGCTCAGATGCAACGTGAGACATCTTGCAATATGTAAGAGAAAAAACAACATATAAAGCAAAATAGATCAAATTCCTTATAAGACAGTTTCAGGAATGGGAAAAAAATGCCAAACATCAAGCTTCTAGCAACCAGAAGCAAATGAAAAATGAGACTGAAATAATGTGGAGACAAAAGCGACGCCCATATTTTTTGGCGCCAAATAAGACGCCCACATTATTTGGCGCCAAAAATGACGCCACATCCGGAACGCCGACATTTTTGGCGCAAAATAACGTCAAAAATGACGCAACTTCCGGCGACACGTATGACGCCGGAAACGGAAAAGAATTTTTGCGCCAAAAAAGTCCGCGCCAAGAATGACGCAATAAAATTAAGCATTTTCAGCCCCCGCGAGCCTAACAGCCCACAGGGAAAAAAGTCAAATTTTTTTGAGGTAAGAAAAAATATGATAATTTAAAGCATAATCCCAAATATGAAACTGACTGTCTGGAAATAAGGAAAGTTGAACATTCTGAGTCAAGGCAAATAAATGTTTGAATACATATATTTAGAACTTTATAAATAAAGTGCCCAACCATAGCTTAGAGTGTCACAGAAAATAAGACTTACTTACCCCAGGACACTCATCTACATGTTTGTAGAAAGCCAAACCAGTACTGAAACGAGAATCAGTAGAGGAAATGGTAAATATAAGAGTATATCGTCGATCTGAAAAGGGAGGTAAGAGATGAATCTCTACGACCGATAACAGAGAACCTTATGAAATAGACCCCGTAGAAGGAGATCACTGCATTCAATAGGCAATACTCTCCCCACATCCCTCTGACATTCACTGCACGCTGAGAGGAAAACCGGGCTCCAACTTGCTGCGGAGCGCATATCAACGTAGAATCTAGCACAAACTTACTTCACCACCTCCCTTGGAGGCAAAGTTTGTAAAACTGATTTGTGGGTGTGGTGAGGGGTGTATTTATAGGCATTTTAAGGTTTGGGAAACTTTGCCCCTCCTGGTAGGAATGTATATCCCATACGTCACTAGCTCATGGACTCTTGTTAATTACATGAAAGAAAGTTCCTTTATTTGCAGCAAGTTTATGGCGAGCTAAGAGCATTTGGCCACCCACAGCAAAACGCTATTCCCTCAATGAGGTGACATTTCCACCTATTGGCCAATAGTTGTGCTTGCCCTTTTGCATTATACCGGATGGCTTGCACGCTATTGGCTAAGATGTGGAAACACCATATCATTGAGGAAATAGCGGAGGAACTCAGCTTGGCATACACTACAGGCAAAAAACAAACAAAAAAACATAATTTATGCTAAACAGATAAATTCCTTTCCATCCGGATAGGGAGAGTCCCTGGCTTCATTCCTTAATGTTGGGAAATACAACACCTGGCCACCAGGAGGAGGCAAAGACACCCCAGCCAAAGGCTTAAATACCCCTCCCACTTCCTCATTACCCGAGTCATTCTGCCGAGGGAACAAAGAAAAGTAGGAGAAATATCAGGGTATAAATGGTGCCAGAAAAATAAGATAAATAATAGGGGGCTGCCCTTAGACAAGAAAAAATGTGCGGGGGCTGTGGACTCTCCCTATCCAGTAGGAAAGGAATTTATCTGGTAAGCATAAATTATGTTTTCCTTCCTAAGATAGGGAGAGTCCACGGGTTCATTCCTTACTGTTAGGAAAACTATACCCAAGCTCCAGAGGACACTGAATGAATAACGGGAGGGAACAAAAAGGAAGAGGCAGACCCTATTCTGAGGGCACAACAGCCTGCAAAACTTTTCTCCCGAAAGCTGCTTCAGCCGAAGAAAAAAATATCAAACTTGTAAAAATTAGAAAAAGCATGTAAGGAGGACCAGGTAGCTGCCTTACAAATCTGATCCACAGAGGCCTTGTTCTTAAAAGGTCCAAGAGGAAGCCACTGCTCTAGTGGAATAAGACATTATCCTATCAGGAGGACGATGTCCCGCTGTCTCGTAAGCTAAGCGGATGACACTCCTTAACCAAAAAGATAGGGAAGTCGAAGTAGCCTTCTGCCCCTTACGCTTCCCCGAACAGACAACAAACAAAGAGGAAGATTGTCTAAACTCCTTAGTAGCCTGAAGAAAGAACTTCAAGGTGCAAACCACATCCAAATGGTGAAGTAAACGTTCCGTCGATGAAGGAGGATTGGAACACAAGGAAGGAAGCACAATCTCCTGATTGATGTTGCGATCTGACACAACCTTAGGAAGAAAACCTTATTTAATATGTATAACTGCCTTATCTGCATGAAAAATCAGATAAGGGAACTCACATCGCAAAGCAGAGATCTCAGAAACTCTGCTCGCAGAGGCAATAGCCATTAAAAAGAGAACCTTCAAAGATAAAAATTAAATATCAACGGAATGCAGAGACTCAAACGGAGCCTGTTGCAAAACATGAAGAACAAGATTTAGGCTCCAATGAGGAGCCTCAGATCTAAACACAGGTCTGATCCTAATAAGAGCCTTAACAAAGGACTGCACGTCTGGAAGCTCAGCCAGCCTCTTGTGCAATAAAACCGACAGGGCCAAAATCTGTCCTCTCAGGGAACTAGCAGAAAGGCCCTTCTCCAGTCCATCCTGCAGAAAAGATAAAAACCTGGCAACCTTAACACTTTGTGCCAGAAAAAAACCACGCTCTTCACACCAGAAAAAGTAGATCCTCCACCCTTTGTGGTAGATATGCAGAGTAACTGGTTTACGAGCATGAAAAAGGAGTATCAATGACACTCTCAGAGAAACCTCTCTTTGCTAAGACTAAGTGTTCAATCTCCACACAGTCAACCTCAGAGAATCTAGATTTTGATGAACAAATGGACCTTGTAACAGCAGGTCTCTGCAACAAGGTAACTTCCACGGAGGAGATGAGGACATCCCCACTAGATCCGTGAACCACGTCCTTCGCGGGCCACAAATGAATAATCAGGATTACTGATACCCGCTCCTGCTTGATGCGGGCCACCACTCAAGGAAGAAGCGGTAATGGAGGAAAAAGATATGGAGTTTGAACCTCCAGGGCACTGCTAGTGCATCTATTAAATCTGCTTGGAGATCCCTCGACCCGTACCAGGGTAGCTTGGTATTGAGACGGGACGCCATGAGCTCTATCTCCGGCATCCCCCACTTGCTGTATATCTCTGCAAACACCTTGTGGTGGAGAGACCATTCCCCTGGGTGGAAGGATTGCCTGCTGAGAAAATCCGCCTCCCAGTTGTCCACACCCTGAATGTAGATCACTGACAGCGAACAGCTGTGAACCTCTGCCCACTTCTGAATCTGAGATATTTCCTTCATCGCCAAGAAACTTCTCAGTCCCCACCCTGATGGTTGATGTAAGCCACAAGGATATATTGTCTGATTAGAATCTGATAAAATGGGACAAACCCAGAAGTGGCCAAGCCTTCAAGACATTGAAGATTGCCCGTAGTTCCAAAATTGATCAGGAGGGTGGACTCATCCTGAGTCCACAAGTCCCCTGTGCCTTCCTGGCACCCCAAACAGCTCTCCATCCGGATAGGCTTGTGTCCGTAGTCACAATTTCCCAGGATGGTCATAAGAGGCACGTCCCTCGGGACAGATGATCTGGACAAAACCACCAAGAGAGCGATTCTCTCGACCGGCTGTCTAATACAATTTGTTGAGACGGATCTGAATGTTCGCCGTTACACTGTCTCGGCATACAAAGTTGTAAAGGTCTGAGACGGAACATGGCAAAAGGAATGATGTCCATGCAGGACACCATGAAACCAATCACCTCCATATATTGAGCCACAGAGGGACTTAAGGAGATCTGGAGGGCAAAACATGCCAAAGTTAGCTTGCAACGTCTCTGGTCTGTTAGAAATATATATATAGAAATATATATATAGAAATATATATATATATATATATATATATATATATAGAAATATATATATATATATATAGAAATATATATATATAGAAATATATATATATATATATATATATATATATATATATATATATATATATATATATATATATATATATATATATATAGTCTATTATAGCACCCAGGAATTCCACCCTGTTACTTGGGATAAGAGAACTCTTTTCCAAGATTATCTTCCATTCATGTAATCGAAGGGACTCCGAGTATTCTTCCGTAAGACAAGATGGTGCTTGCACCAGAATATCGTTCATGTATGGGTCTACTGTAATACCCCGAGTTCTGGCAACAGCTAGAAGAGTCCCCAGAACCTTTGTAAGGATTCTTGAAGCAGTAGCTAGGCCAAACGGAAAGGCCAATGAACTGGAAGTGCTGGTCCAGGAATGCAAACCTCAGGAACTTAAAGTGTTCCCTGTGGATTGGAACATGAAGGTAAGCGTCCTTCAGATCTATAGTGGTCATAAACTGGCCTTCCTGAACTAAAGGAAGGATGGACCTTATCGTCTCCATCTTGAAGGAAGGGACACCGAGAAATTTGTTTAAGCACTTTAGGTCCAGAATTGGACGGAAAGTTCCCTCCTTCTTTGGGACCACAAAAAGTTTTGACTAAAACCCCAAACCTCTTTCTTCGATAGGCACCGGGACAACAACTCCTAAGGACGATAGGTCACGAACGAACCCTAGAAAGGAATCCCTCTTTTCTGGTCTGTAGACAGGTTCGAGAGTAGGAATCTGCCCCTGGGCGTATGAGATTTGAAGCCTATCTTATATCCCTGAGTACGACCTCCAGGACCCATGGATCCTGTACATCCCTGAAACAAGGGGAAAAAAAAAAAAAAAAAAAAAAAAAAAAAAAGAGACAGCTAGCCCCCTACACGATCCGATCCCAGATTGGGGGACGCACCTTCATGCCGATTTGTTATCAGCGGGCTTCTTATTCTGCTTGGACTTATTCCATGACTAAGCCAGCTTCCAAGTACTCTTGAGTTGCTCAGGCTTGGAGGAGGATTGTTGTCGTTGGTATTTGTCCGAACGAAAGGAACGAAAATTAGAAGATTGTCGTCCCTTAGACTTGTTCTTCTTATCTTGTGGTAGGAAGGCACCCTTGCCTCCGGTAACCGTAGAAATAATGGGGTCCAGGCCTGGACCAAATAAAATCTCTCCATTGAAGGGAAGAGAAAGAAGTCTGGACTAAGAAGTCATATCCGCAGACCAAGACTTCAACTAGAGCGCCCGGCGGACTAGGACCGCAAAGCCAGAGGCCTTTGCATTTAGGCAAATAATTTGCATGTTCGCATCACAGATAAAAGAATTCGCAATTATCAGAGCTTTAATTCGGTTTTAAATATCCTCGAGGGGAGACTCCACCTCAATGAGTTCCGACAGAGTCGCACCAGTAGGTAGCAGCTCCGGCAACCGCGGCAACTGCAGCCTCCAGTTGAAATAAAAATCCTGTATAAATTAAACATCTTTTTCAGAACGGTTTCCATTTTCTTATCCATCGGCTCTCTGAACAAAGAACTATCCTCAAGAGGTAAAGTAGTACGTTTAGCAAGCGTAGAGATAGCACCATCCACCTTAGGAATGGAGCCCCAGACCAACTTTTTTTTAAATTAGACGAGGGGGGAAAGGAAGATCCAATTCTTTCCCATTCGTTGTTAAAAATGTTCACCATCTTAACCAGCACAGGAAAAGTCAAAGGAACTTTCCTGTCTTCGTAAATTCTGTCTAATTTAGGCATCATAGGTTATTCAGGCAGCACAGTCTCTGGAACCTCTAACAAATCTTAAGGATGGTTCCTCCGCAGCAGGAGGTTGAGACGCTAAGGACTCTGCCCCCGAAAGTTCACTCTCTGAAGCTACAGAGGTTAACTCACCATCGGATAACTGGGACATAATAGCTAAATCCGATAAATATTTAGATGACTCTGGGTCAGGAGAGCTATGTTTAACCTTTCTCTTGTGTTTGTTAGAGCGAGGTAATGCACTGAGGGCCGCAGACACCACCGTTTGTAACTGTGCGGCAAAGTCTGCAGGAAGAAGGCCCCCTCCGAATGGAGGATTAAATGTGCTACGGGGAACTGCATGTGGAGTGGATAATGTAGCAAGGGTAGTAATCTCACTGGGAAGCAGAGTCCTGAGAGGTAGACGGCTTAGAGGGACTAATAGACTTAGCAGGCTTGTCTCCCTTTTTAGACTTTATAACTGTGTTAAGGCATGTGGAACATAATTGAGTGGGCGGGAAAACCACGGCCTCCTCACAATATAAGCAGGTATGATTTAGTACAGAAGAAGTACCTTCTAACATGTTAGAGTCCTCCATAGCTCAGATTATACCCACAGAAGGACACAAATAAAAACATTTTTTATATTTTTCCAGTGGCTGGGGCACTCACCACCTCCTAGACCCAAACAGTTAACAGAGGAAATGCTCTCCTCAGGTTGAAGTCTCAGCCGGAATGGAGGAAATTAACAGACCACATGCTATGAAAAGCACAGCAAGTTAATAGGAGCTGTGCAACACTTTCAAAAACAAAAGTGAAACCTGTTTGTTCCAGCCAAAAACACACATAGTCTATGAGCCCAGAAAATAAAATCACACAAAGCAGCATGTAATTAATTAATACACTAATTAATTAACCCCAACTGTTCAATAAACCCCCCTCAGAGGATATTAACCCTGGATCCTATTAAGTTATAAAGGAGCCACACTGTGACCCAGTTAGAGTTTGATGTGTAAAAAATTAAAAACTATCTTACCTCCGGGATCCATGCTGTGGAACAGAACACAGTCCTTCAAGCGTGAAAGTCTTATAGCAGCGCTCCTGACATGGACCTGAGTGAGAGAAAGCAGGCAGTGAAACTCTTCAACACTGATTGCTTAGGAGATGTTAGCAGTAGTCTGAATGGTTTCGCAGAAAAACTTTCCCTGCATCTCCAGACTGTAATTTTCATCAATACTCTCACTGAGAGGTTGACATGACTACTTAAAACTCCAGTCCTATCTCGAAGGAAAGATACCCTTTTTCAGGACTCTCCGAATCTTCTGACACTTCTCTGCATCTCCTATCGTGACGAAAGGCAAAGCATGACTGGGGAAATGAGGAAGTGGGAGGGATATGTAAAACTTTGGCTGGGGAGGCTTTGCCTCCTTCCTCCTGGTGGCCAGGTGTTGTATTTCCCAACAGTAAGGAATGAAGCCGTAGACTCTCCCTATCTTAGGAAGGAAAAATGTATTACGTTTTTTTTATAGCACTGGTAAATCCTAACGTTCCAAAAAAAAAAAAAAAAAAACTAGGATTTACCATCACTTTAAAAAGGGACATAACCCAACATTTTTCTTTCATGATTCAGATAGAGAATACAACTTTAAACACCTTTCCATTTAACTTCTATTATATAATTTGATTAATTATCTTGGTATCCCTTTAATCAAGAAGTAGGGCTGCAACTAACATTTTTATAATCGATTATTCTGACAAATTTTTTTCGATTAATTGGGTAAAAAAAAAAAAACGGAAATTCAATATTTTTTTTGCTATATTTAAAATAAAATCCCCATACTGAGAGTTACAAATATAAAACTTCAGACTAAAACTTTTTGTTCAAATTTTAAGCAGCAAAAGACATTTTTATAGTTAACCAGTACATATAATCAGCAATAGCAAACAATCTAATAGCAAACAAGCTAATAATTGTGCACATCAAAGCAAAGCATAGTCCGAAATCACCGAATTTAATATAAACAATCCAAATGATGACTCCTATTATTTATGGGTTGCACATAAACCAGGAGAGGAAGAGAGAAAGAGAGAAAGAGAGAAAGAGAGAGAGAATGGTTGAAAGCGTTGGAAACAAACAGGCCGTGAACAGTTGTAAGTTTGTTACAGACAAAGCGAGCATTCCATAGGGCACAAGAAAAGAGAGGGGATAAGCGTTGTGTGTTAATGGAGATGAGATTAGTTCCCCTCCAAGTGATTTCATTCATTTTAATTATCTATTATTCATATCTAATGATATATAACCAAATCAGTAATGGTCTGATATAACTGAAAAACAATCTTAAAACTTATTATAAAAATTAAAACCATGATTTAAAATCAGTCTTACTGACTAGTGATTTAAATAATGACTTGAAGGGATACAAAACCCAATTTTTTTTCCTTTCGTGCTTTAGATAAAGCATGCAATTTTTTAGCAACTTTCTAATTTACTCCTATTATCAAATCTACTTCGTTCTCTTGCTATCTTTATTTGAAGAAAAAAAAGGCATCTAAGCCAGGGCTCGACAAACCCAGGAACCAGGGAGCCACTGGCTCCTAGAATTTTATCCCCGGCTCCTAACTTTTGAGTTATACTCCATATATCTATATGCAATTACCTCTGTCTGGCTCCTAAATATTGTTACTGGCTCCTAATTTTTAAACAGATTTGTCGAGCACTGATCTAAGCTAAGGAGCCAGCCAATTTTGTTTCAGAGCCCTGAACAGCATTTAGCCACCAATCAACAAGCACAACCCAGGTTGTGAATAAAAAATGGGCCGGCTTCTAAACTTACATTCTTGCTTTTCAAATAAAGATAGCAAGAAAATGAAGAAAAATTTATAATAGGAGTAAATTAGAAAGTTGCTTAAAATTTCATGCTCTATCTGAATCATGAAAGGTAAAATTTGGGTTCAGTGTCCCTTTAAATCAATTTGATTTAAACCGAAATTCACTCTGTTGGTTACCATACAACACTATGCAATAAGTCTGACAAGCTGTGCTGTGCACACACACACACAATGATTGATTAATTTACAACGCTAAGTCATAAGTCTGACACACTAATCTGTGCACACACACAGACCAAACCCAAAATGTTTCTGTCATGATTCAGGTAGAGAATACAATTGTAAACAGCATTCCAATTTACTTCTATTATCTAATTTGCTTCATTCTTTAGATATCCTTTGTTGAAGATATATTAATGCACATGGGTGAGCCAATCACACGAAGCATCTATGTGCAGCAACCAATCAGCAGCTACTGATGCTATCTAGATGTGCTTTTCAGCAAAGGATATCAAGAGAATGAAGCAAATTAGATAATAGAAGTAAATTAGAAAGTTGTTTAAAATCACATGCTCTTTCTGAATCATGAAAAAAAAATGTGGGTTTCATGATATTGATATTAATATATTGATATTATGTGTATTTTTACTAGTGAATGTACCTGGTGATCTTAAAAGGACAGTAAAGTCAAAATTATTTATAAGCTTACTGATTCAGACATCATGCAATTAAAAAAAAAAACACCTTTCCAAATTACTTATATTATCTCATTTGTTTAATTTTATGGTATCCATTACTGAAAAAACATAATTTATGTAAGAACTTACCTGATAAATTCATTTCTTTCATATTAACAAGAGTCCATGAGCTAGTGACGTATGGGATATACATTCCTACCAGGAGGGGCAAAGTTTCCCAAACCTTAAAATGCCTATAAATACACCCCTCACCACACCCACAAATCAGTTTAACGAATAGCCAAGAAGTGGGGTGATAAGAAAAAAAGTGCGAAGCATATAAAATAAGGAATTGGAATAATTGTGCTTTATACAAAAAAATCATAACCACCACAAAAAAGGGGTGGGCCTCATGGACTCTTGTTAATATGAAAGAAATGAATTTATCAGGTAAGTTCTTACATAAATTATGTTTTCTTTCATGTAATTAACAAGAGTCCATGAGCTAGTGACGTATGGGATAATGACTACCCAAGATGTGGATCTTTCCACACAAGAGTCACTAGAGAGGGAGGGATAAAATAAAGACAGCCAATTCCTGCTGAAAATAATCCACACCCAAAATAAAGTTTAACAAAAAACATAAGCAGAAGATTCAAACTGAAACCGCTGCCTGAAGAACTTTTCTACCAAAAACTGCTTCAGAAGAAGAAAACACATCAAAATGGTAGAATTTAGTAAAAGTATGCAAAGAGGACCAAGTTGCTGCTTTGCAGATCTGGTCAACCGAAGCTTCATTCCTAAACGCCCAGGAAGTAGATACTGACCTAGTAGAATGAGCTGTAATTCTCTGAGGCGGAATTTTACCCGACTCAACATAGGCAAGATGAATTAAAGATTTCAACCAAGATGCCAAAGAAATGGCAGAAGCTTTCTGGCCTTTCCTAGAACCGGAAAAGATAACAAATAGACTAGAAGTCTTACGGAAAGATTTCGTAGCTTCAACATAATATTTCAAAGCTCTAACAACATCCAAAGAATGCAATGATTTCTCCTTAGAATTCTTAGGATTAGGACATAATGAAGGAACCACAATTTCTCTACTAATGTTGTTGGAATTCACAACTTTAGGTAAAAATTCAAAAGAAGTTCGCAACACCGCCTTATCCTGATGAAAAATCAGAAAAGGAGACTCACACGAAAGAGCAGATAATTCAGAAACTCTTCTAGCAGAAGAGATGGCCAAAAGGAACAAAACTTTCCAAGAAAGTAATTTAATGTCCAATGAATGCATAGGTTCAAACGGAGGAGCTTGAAGAGCTCCCAGAACCAAATTCAAACTCCAAGGAGGAGAAATTGACTTAATGACAGGTTTTATACGAACCAAAGCTTGTACAAAACAATGAATATCAGGAAGAATAGCAATCTTTCTGTGAAAAAGAACAGAAAGAGCGGAGATTTGTCCTTTCAAAGAACTTGCGGACAAACCCTTATCTAAACCATCCTGAAGAAACTGTAAAATTCTCGGTATTCTAAAAGAATGCCAAGAAAAATGATGAGAAAGACACCAAGAAATATAAGTCTTCCAGACTCTATAATATATCTCTCGAGATACAGATTTACGAGCCTGTAACATAGTATTAATCACGGAGTCAGAGAAACCTCTATGACCAAGAATCAAGCGTTCAATCTCCATACCTTTAAATTTAAGGATTTCAGATCCGGATGGAAAAAAGGACCTTGTGACAGAAGGTCTGGTCTTAACGGAAGAGTCCATGGTTGGCAAGA
The DNA here is from genome assembly GCF_027579735.1 of Bombina bombina. Classification (NCBI taxonomy): domain Eukaryota; kingdom Metazoa; phylum Chordata; class Amphibia; order Anura; family Bombinatoridae; genus Bombina; species Bombina bombina. Next base: position 61,661,051 of record NC_069504.1, on the reverse strand, counting down.
TGCCATCCGGACAAGATCCGCATACCAAAACCTGTGAGGCCATGCCGGAGCTATTAGCAGAACAAACGAGCATTCCCTCAGAATCTTGGAGATTACTCTTGGAAGAAGAACTAGAGGCGGAAAGATATAGGCAGGATGATACTTCCAAGGAAGTGATAATGCATCCACTGCCTCCGCCTGAGGATCCCGGGATCTGGACAGATACCTGGGAAGTTTCTTGTTTAGATGAGAGGCCATCAGATCTATCTCTGGGAGCCCCCACATTTGAACAATCTGAAGAAATACCTCTGGGTGAAGAGACCATTCGCCCGGATGCAACGTTTGGCGACTGAGATAATCCGCTTCCCAATTGTCTACACCTGGGATATGAACCGCAGAGATTAGACAGGAGCTGGATTCTGCCCAAACCAAAATTCGAGATACTTCTTTCATAGCCAGAGGACTGTGAGTCCCTCCTTGATGATTGATGTATGCCACAGTTGTGACATTGTCTGTCTGAAAACAAATGAACGATTCTCTCTTCAGAAGAGGCCAAAACTGAAGAGCTCTGAAAACTGCACGGAGTTCCAAGATATTGATCGGTAATCTCACCTCCTGAGATTCCCAAACTCCTTGTGCCGTCAGAGATCCCCACACAGCTCCCCAACCTGTGAGACTTGCATCTGTTGAAATTACAGTCCAGGTCGGAAGAACAAAAGAAGCCCCCTGAATTAAACGAAGGTGATCTGTCCACCACGTTAGAGAGTGCCGAACAATCGGTTTTAAAGATATTAATTGATATATCTTCGTGTAATCCCTGCACCATTGGTTCAGCATACAGAGCTGAAGAGGTCGCATGTGAAAACGAGCAAAGGGGATCGCGTCCGATGCAGCAGTCATAAGACCTAGAATTTCCATGCATAAGGCTACCGAAGGGAATGATTGAGACTGAAGGTTTCGACAGGCTGTAATCAATTTTAGACGTCTCTTGTCTGTTAAAGACAGAGTCATGGACACTGAATCTATCTGGAAACCCAGAAAGGTTACCCTTGTTTGAGGAATCAAAGAACTTTTTGGTAAATTGATCCTCCAACCATGATCTTGAAGAAACAACACAAGTCGATTCGTATGAGACTCTGCTAAATGTAAAGACTGAGCAAGTACCAAGATATCGTCCAAATAAGGAAATACCACAATACCCTGTTCTCTGATTACAGACAGAAGGGCACCGAGAATCTTTGTGAAAATTCTTGGAGCTGTAGCAAGGCCAAACGGTAGAGCCACAAATTGGTAATGCTTGTCTAGAAAAGAGAATCTCAGGAACTGATAATGATCTGGATGAATCGGAATATGCAGATATGCATCCTGTAAATCTATTGTGGACATATAATTCCCTTGCTGAACAAAAGGCAATATAGTCCTTACAGTTACCATCTTGAACGTTGGTATCCTTACATAACGATTCAATAATTTTAGATCCAGAACTGGTCTGAAGGAATTCTCCTTCTTTGGTACAATGAAGAGATTTGAATAAAACCCCATCCCCTGTTCCGGAACTGGAACTGGCATAATTACTCCAGCCAACTCTAGATCTGAAACACAATTCAGAAATGCTTGAGCTTTCACTGGATTTACTGGGACATGGGAAAGAAAAAATCTCTTTGCAGGAGGTCTCATCTTGAAACCAATTCTGTACCCTTCTGAAACAATGTTCTGAATCCAAAGATTGTGAACAGAATTGATCCAAATTTCTTTGAAAAAACGTAACCTGCCCCCTACCAGCTGAACTGGAATGAGGGCCGTACCTTCATGTGAACTTAGAAGCAGGCTTTGCCTTTCTAGCAGGCTTGGATTTATTCCAGACTGGAGATGGTTTCCAAACTGAAACTGCTCCTGAGGACGAAGGATCAGGCTTTTGTTCTTTGTTGAAACGAAAGGAACGAAAACGATTGTTAGCCCTGTTTTTACCTTTAGACTTTTTATCCTGTGGTAAAAAAGTTCCTTTCCCACCAGTAACAGTTGAAATAATAGAATCCAACTGAGAACCAAATAATTTGTTTCCCTGGAAAGAAATGGAAAGTAGAGTTGATTTAGAAGCCATATCAGCATTCCAGGTCTTAAGCCATAAAGCTCTTCTGGCTAAGATAGCCAGAGACATAAACCTAACATCAACTCTAATAATATCAAAAATGGCATCACAGATGAAATTATTAGCATGCTGGAGAAGAATAATAATATCATGAGAATCACGATTTGTTACTTGTTGCGCTAGAGTTTCCAACCAAAAAGTTGAAGCTGCAGCAACATCAGCCAATGATATAGCAGGTCTAAGAAGATTACCTGAACATAGATAAGCTTTTCTTAGAAAAGATTCAATTTTTCTATCTAAAGGATCCTTAAACGAGGTACCATCTGACGTAGGAATGGTAGTACGTTTAGCAAGGGTAGAAATAGCCCCATCAACTTTAGGGATTTTGTCCCAAAATTCTAACCTGTCAGGCGGAACAGGATATAATTGCTTAAAACGTTTAGAAGGAGTAAATGAATTACCCAATTTATCCCATTCCTTAGAAATTACTGCAGAAATAGCATTAGGAACAGGAAAGACTTCTGGAATAACCGCAGGAGCTTTAAAAACCTTATCCAAACGTATAGAATTAGTATCAAGAGGACTAGAATCCTCTATTTCTAAAGCAATTAGTACTTCTTTAAGTAAAGAGCGAATAAATTCCATCTTAAATAAATATGAAGATTTATCAGCATCAATCTCTGAGATAGAATCCTCTGAACCAGAAGAGTCCAAAGAATCAGAATGATGGTGTTCATTTAAAAATTCATCTGTAGAGAGAGAAGATTTAAAAGACTTTTTACGTTTACTAGAAGGAGAAATAACAGACAAAGCCTTCTTTATGGATTCAGAAACAAAATCTCTTATGTTATCAGGAACATTCTGCACCTTAGATGTTGAGGGAACTGCAACAGGCAATGGTACATCACTAAAGGAAATATCTGCTTTAACAAGTTTGTCATGACAATTATTACAAACAACAGCTGGAGGAATAGCTACCAAAAGTTTACAGCAGATACACTTAGCTTTGGTAGATCCAGCAGGCAGTGGTTTTCCTGTAGTATCTTCTGGCTCAGATGCAACGTGAGACATCTTGCAATATGTAAGAGAAAAAACAACATATAAAGCAAAATAGATCAAATTCCTTATAAGACAGTTTCAGGAATGGGAAAAAAAATGCCAAACATCAAGCTTCTAGCAACCAGAAGCAAATGAAAAATGAGACTGAAATAATGTGGAGACAAAAGCGACGCCCATATTTTTTGGCGCCAAATAAGACGCCCACATTATTTGGCGCCTAAATGCTTTTGGCGCCAAAAATGACGCCACATCCGGAACGCCGACATTTTTGGCGCAAAATAACATAAAAAATGACGCAACTTCCGGCGACACGTATGACGCCGGAAACGGAAAAGAATTTTTGCGCCAAAAAAGTCCGCGCCAAGAATGACGCAATAAAATGAAGCATTTTCAGCCCCCGCGAGCCTAACAGCCCACAGGGAAAAAAAGTCAAATTTTTGAGGTAAGAAAAAATATGATAATTTAAAGCATAATCCCAAATATGAAACTGACTGTCTGGAAATAAGGAAAGTTGAACATTCTGAGTCAAGGCAAATAAATGTTTGAATACATATATTTAGAACTTTATAAATAAAGTGCCCAACCATAGCTTAGAGTGTCACAGAAAATAAGACTTACTTACCCCAGGACACTCATCTACATGTTTGTAGAAAGCCAAACCAGTACTGAAACGAGAATCAGTAGAGGAAATGGTAAATATAAGAGTATATCGTCGATCTGAAAAGGGAGGTAAGAGATGAATCTCTACGACCGATAACAGAGAACCTTATGAAATAGATCCCGTAGAAGGAGATCACTGCATTCAATAGGCAATACTCTCTTCACATCCCTCTGACATTCACTGCACGCTGAGAGGAAAACCGGGCTCCAACTTGCTGCGGAGCGCATATCAACGTAGAATCTAGCACAAACTTACTTCACCACCTCCCTTGGAGGCAAAGTTTGTAAAACTGATTTGTGGGTGTGGTGAGGGGTGTATTTATAGGCATTTTAAGGTTTGGGAAACTTTGCCCCTCCTGGTAGGAATGTATATCCCATACGTCACTAGCTCATGGACTCTTGTTAATTACATGAAAGAAACATAATTTATGTAAGAACTTACCTGATAAATTCATTTCTTTCATATTAGCAAGAGTCCATGAGCTAGTGACGTATGGGATATACATTCCTACCAGGAGGGGCAAAGTTTCCCAAACCTTAAAATGCCTATAAATACACCCCTCACCACACCCACAATTCAGTTTAACGAATAGCCAAGAAGTGGGGTGATAAGAAAAAAGTGCGAAAGCATATAAAATAAGGAATTGGAATAATTGTGCTTTATACAAAAAAATCATAACCACCACAAAAAAGGGCGGGCCTCATGGACTCTTGCTAATATGAAAGAAATGAATTTATCAGGTAAGTTCTTACATAAATTATGTTTTCTTTCATGTAATTAGCATGAGTCCATGAGCTAGTGACGTATGGGATAATGACTACCCAAGATGTGGATCTTACCACACAAGAGTCACTAGAGAGGGAGGGATAAAATAAAGACAGCCAATTCCTGCTGAAAATAATCCACACCCAAAATAAAGTTTAATGAAAAACATAAGCAGAAGATTCAAACTGAAACCGCTGCCTGAAGTACTTTTCTACCAAAAACTGCTTCAGAAGAAGAAAATACATCAAAATGGTAGAATTTGGTAAAAGTATGCAAAGAGGACCAAGTTGCCGCTTTGCAAATCTGATCAACCGAAGCTTCATTCCTAAACGCCCAGGAAGTAGAAACTGACCTAGTAGAATGAGCTGTAATCCTATGAGGCGGAGTCTTACCCGACTCAACATAGGCAAGATGAATTAAAGATTTCAACCAAGATGCCAAAGAAATGGCAGAAGTTTTCTGGCCTTTCTAAAACCGGAAAAGATAACAAATAAACTAGAAGTCTTTCGGAAAGACTTAGTAGCTTCAACATAATATTTCAAAGCTCTAATAACATCCAAAGAATGCAACGATTTCTCCTTAGAATTCTTAGGATTAGGACATAATGAAGGAACCACAATGTCTCTACTAATGTTGTTGGAATTCACAACTTAGGTAAAAATTCAAAAGAAGTTCGCAACACCGCCTTATCCTAATGAAAAATCAGAAAAGGAGACTCACAAGAAAGAGCAGATAATTCAGAAACTCTTCTGGCAGAAGAGATGGCCAAAAGGAACAAAACTTTCCAAGAAAGTAATTTAATATCCAATGAATGCATAGCTTCAAATGGAGGAGCTTGAAGAGCCCCCAGAACCAAATTCAAACTCCAAGGAGGAGAAATTGACTTAATGACAGGCTTTATACGAACCAAAGCTTGTACAAAACAATGAATATCAGGAAGAATAGCAATCTTTCTGTGAAAAAGAACAGAAAGAGCAGAGATTTGACCTTTCAAGGAACTTGCGGACAAACCCTTATCTAAACCATCCTGAAGAAACTGTAATATTCTCGGTATTCTAAAAGAATGCCAAGAAAAATGATGAGAAAGACACCAAGAAATATAAGTCTTCCAGACTCTATAATATATCTCTCTGGATACAGATTTACGAGCCTGTAACATAGTATTAATCACAGAGTCAGAGAAACCTCTTTGACCAAGAATCAAGCGTTCAATCTCCATACCTTTAAATTTAAGGATTTCAGATCCTGATGGAAAAAAGGACCTTGAGACAGAAGGTCTGGGCTTAACGGAAGAGTCCACGGTTGGCAAGAGGCCATCCGGACAAGATCCGCATACCAAAACCTGTGAGGCCATGCCGGAGCTACCAGCAGAACAAACGAGCATTCCTTCAGAATCTTGGAGATTACTCTTGGAAGAAGAACTAGAGGCGGAAAGATATAGGCAGGATGATACTTCCAAGGAAGTGATAATGCATCCACTGCCTCCGCCTGAGGATCCCGGGATCTGGACAGATACCTGGGAAGTTTCTTGTTTAGATGAGAAGCCATCAGATCTATTTCTGGAAGTTCCCACATTTGAACAATCTGAAGAAATACCTCTGGGTGAAGAGACCATTCGCCCGGATGCAACGTTTGGCGACTGAGATAATCCGCTTTCCAATTGTCCATACCTGGGATATGAACCGCAGAGATTAGACAGGAGCTGGATTCCGCCCAAACCAAAATTCAAGATACTTCTTTCATAGCCAGAGGACTGTGAGTCCCTCCTTGATGATTGATGTATGCCACAGTTGTGACATTGTCTATCTGAAAACAAATGAACAACTCTCTCTTCAGAAGAGGCCAAGACTGAAGAGCTCTGAAAATTGCACGGAGTTCCAAAATATTGATCGGAAATCTCACCTCCTGAGATTCCCAAACCCCTTGTGCCGTCAGATACCCCCACACAGCTCCCCAACCTGTAAGACTTGCATCTGTTGAGATTATAGTCCAGATCGGAAGAACAAAGAAGCCCCCTGAACTAAACGATGGTGATCTGTCCACCATGTCAGAGAGTGTCGTAAAATCGGTTTAAAGATATTAATTGAGATATCTTTGAGTAATCCCTGCACCATTGGTTCAGCATACAGAGCTGAAGAGGTCGCATGTGAAAACGAGCAAAGGAGATCGCATCTGATGCGGCAGTCCTAAGACCCAACATTTCCATGCATAAGGCTACCAAAGGGAATGATTGTGACTGAAGGTTTTGACAAGCTGATATCAATGTTAAACTTCTCTTGTCTGACAAGGACAGAGTCATAGACACTGAATCTATCTAGAAACCTAAAAAGGTTACCCTTGTCTGAGGAATCAATGAACTGATTGGTAAATTGATCCTCCAACCATGAACTTGAAGAAACAACACAAGTCGATTCGTATGAGATTCTTCGAAAATGAGAAGACTGAGCAAGTACCAAGATATCGTCCAAATAAGGAAATACCAAAACCCTATTCTCTGATTACAGAAAGAAGGGCACCGAGAACCTTTGAAAAAAATTCTTGGAACTGAGGCTAGGCCAAACGGTAGAGCCACAAAACTGGTAATGCTTGTCTAAAAAGAGAATCTCAGACACTAAAAATGATCTGGATGAATTGGAATATGCAGATACACATCCTGTAAATCTATTGTAGACATATAATGCCCTTGCTAAACAAAAGGCAGGATAGTCCTACAGTAACCATCTTGAATGTTGGTATCCTAACATAACGATTCAATAATGATAGATCCGGAACTGGTCTGAAGGAATTGACCTTCTTTGGTACAATGAAGAGATAAAATAAAACCCCAGCCCCTGTTCCAGAACTGGAACTGGCATAAATACTCCAGCCAACTCTAGATCTGAAACACATTTCAGAAATGCTGAGCCTTTGCTGTGTTAACTGGGACACGGGAAAGAAAGAATCTCTTAGCAGGAGGCCTAAACTTGAAGCCAATTCTGTACCTTTCTGAAACAATGTTTCTGAAACCAGAGATTAAGAACGGAATTGATCCAAATTTCTTTGAAGAAAACGTAATCTGCCCCATACCAGCTGAGCTGGAATAAGGGCCGCACCTTCATAGGTACTTAGGAGCTGGCTATAGGTTTCTATAAGGCTTGGATATATTCCAAACTGGAAATAGTTTCCAAACTGATACCGCTCCTGAGGATGAAGGATCAGGCTTTTGTTCCTTGTTATGAGAAAAGGAACGAAAATGATTATTTACCCTGGAAAGAAAGGGAAAGCAAAGTTGACTTAGAAGACATGTCAGCATTCCAAGTTTAATCCATAAAGCTTTTCTAGCTAAAATAGCTAGAGACATATACCTGACATCAACTCTAATGATATCAAAAGATGGTATCACCAATAAAATTATTAGCATGTTATAGAATAATAATAATGCTATAAAATTATGATCTGTTACTTGTTGCGTTAAAGCTTCTAACCAAAAAGTTGAAGCTGCAGCAACATCCGCTAAAAATATAGCAGGTCTAAGAAGATTACCTGAACATAAGTAAGCTTTTCTTAGAAAGGATTCAATTTTCCTATCTAAAGGATCCTTAAATGAAGTACTATCTGCCGTAGGAATAGTAGTACATTAGCAGGAGTAGAGACAGCCCCATAACCTTAGGGATTTTGTCCCAAAAAAACTCTAATCTGTCAGATGGCACAGGATATAATTTGCTTAAACGTCTAGAAGGAGTAAATAAATTACCCAAATTATTCCATTCCCTGGAAATTACTTCAGAAATAGCATCAGGGAGCTAAAATACTTCTGGAATAACTACAGGAGATTTAAAAACCTTATTTAAACGTTTACATTTAGTATCAAGAGGACCAGAATCCTCTATTTCTAATGCAAATAACACTTCTTTAAGTAAAGAACGAATAAATTCCATCTTGAACAAATACAAAGATTTATCAGCATCAACCTCTGAGACAGAAACCTCTGAACCAGAAGAACCATTATCAGTATCAGAATGATGATGTTCATTTAAAAATTCATCTGAAAAAAGAGAAGTTTTAAAAGACTTTTATGTATACTAGAAGGAGAAATAACAGACATAGCCTTCTTAATGGATTTAAAAAATAAAATCTCTTATGTTATCAGGAACACTCTGAAAATTAGATGTTGACGGAACAGCAACAGGTAATGTAACAGTACTAAAGGAAATTTTATCTGCATTAATAAGTTTGACATGACATGCAATACAAATAACAGCTGGAGAAACAGATACCAAAAGTTTATAGCAGATACACTTAGCTTGGTAGCTCCAGCACCGGGCAGTGATTTTCCTGAAGTATCTTCTGACTCAGTTGCAACGTGGAACATCTTGCAATATGTAAAAGAAAAAAACAACATATAAAGCAAAATTGATCAAATTCCTTAAATGACAGTTTCAGGAATGGGAAAAAAATGCCAGTGAACAAGCTTCTAGCAACCAGAAGCAATAAATAATGAGACTTAAATAATGTGGAGACAAAAATGACGCCCATATTTTTTAGCGCCAAAAAAGACGCCCACATTATTTGGCGCCTAAATGCTTTTGGCGCCAAAAATGACGCCACATCCGGAACGCCGACATTTTTGACGCAAAAAAACGTCAAAAAATGACGCAACTTCCAGCGACACGTATGACGCCGGAAACAGAAAAAAAAATTTGCGCCAAAAAAGTCCGCGCCAAGAATGACGCAATAAAATGAAGCATTTTCTGCCCCCGCGAGCCTAACAGCCCACAGGGAAAAAGTCAAATTTTTTAAGGTAAGAAAAAATGATTGAAACAAATGCATTTATCCCAAATATGAAACTGACTGTCTGGAAATAAGGAAAGTTGAACATTCTGAGTCAAGGCAAATAAATGTTTGAATACATATATTTAGAACTTTATAAATAAAGTGCCCAACCATAGCTTAGAGTGTCACAGAAAATAAGATTTACTTACCCCAGGACACTCATCTACATGTTTGTAGAAAGCCAAACCAGTACTGAAACGAGAATCAGCAGAGGTAATGGTATATATGAGTATATCGTCGATCTGAAAAGGGAGGTAAGAGATGAATCTCTACGACCGATAACAGAGAACCTATGAAATAGACCCCGTAGAAGGAGATCACTGCATTCAAATAGGCAATACTCTCCTCACATCCCTCTGACATTCACTGCACGCTGAGAGGAAAACCGGGCTCCAACTTGCTGCGGAGCGCATATCAACGTAGAATCTAGCACAAACTTACTTCACCACCTCCATCGGAGGCAAAGTTTGTAAAACTGAATTGTGGGTGTGGTGAGGGGTGTATTTATAGGCATTTTAAGGTTTGGGAAACTTTGCCCCTCCTGGTAGGAATGTATATCCCATACGTCACTAGCTCATGGACTCTTGCTAATTACATGAAAGAAAGAATAACTAGGTAGGTTCAGGAGCAGCAATGCACTACTGGGAGCTAGCTGTTTATTGGTGGCTGCATTTATATACGCTTCTTGTCATTGGGTCACCCAATGTGGTCATCTAACTCCCAGTAGTGCATTGCTGCTCCTTCATCAAAAACAATAAAGAAAATTTGATAGTATAAGTAAATCGGAAAGTTGTTTTAAATGGTATTGGGTTTATGTCCCTTTAAAAAGGCATTAATAATGTTAAATTGCACTATTTTAGTGTCCGTAATAGCATAGCAGAATATTACTACACCAGTATGTTTTCACACCTGAGTGATTTATTAATGGCATATCTAACAGGGAAACAACATGTGCGACTGGGATATAATTCCAACTGTAAAGACACTCACCAATTTATTATTTTGCCAAATGTATGCAAAAATGCATTTGATACCATTTATATGGCACTGTTTTGTTTTTGCTATTTCTGACAGCTTGCAGTGTTTTATATACAAACATACAGTGTCAGTAGTAGTCTTTATATTATTAGAAATAAACAATTTGACATTAATTAATTGAGGTAATTTGTGAGACAGCCGTTTTAAACTAGAGAACTAGCAATCATATAATAGCTAAAGGAAACACATTCTATTGAACATGTAATCAGTTTCTGTAATGTGCTACGATTTAATGCCAATACTAGCTGTATGCACAAGACACCATTAAATAGTCATAACTGTGCCTCAGCCATAACACGAACAGCAGCATAAATGAGCAGAAAAGGAAGAAACAGTTTTACAAACAACTGAACACTTGCTGCCAACACTGGATCCTGAATGCCAGTAAACCAGCCTAAAAGATGTAACCCTAGAGTAGTCTGCGCATGCGATTCAGCCCTCTGTCATCCTGTCATGTCTGCTATTCACAGACTGCGCGGTTCTTCTGCGCGTGCGCACTGTCATACATTGAAGCCCGTCCATTACTATTTTGCTCTGGACTGAACCTTTGCACTAATAATTGCACGAGCAGCCGGGACATTTAAACAGGACAGTTGGCAACTATGAGTAAACCTTACCACTAAAGATTTTCCAGTTTTTTAGCGATTCCCAGTCAGACTCTAACTGTCAGATGTCATTCCACTCCAAAGATATAAGCATTTGAAAAATCTAATTTATAATGCACAGTTGTCCTCAACTTACTCTGCATTTACTCTTCACAAAACATGCACAAGCAAAAATATGCTTATGGTGCAATCTTACGTTAGATTTTAGTGTAATACAACTCAAATAAATAAAAAAAAAATACAAAATCAGACAAATTTTCACCTGCTACGATGACGACACATCCTTACCACACAATCTATTCAAATTCCAAGTTTCAAACAAATCCACGCAGCCAATTCTTAGATAATAGGAAAATAAGAAAGAAGGCGCCACCATAGTGCATAATCAATAGCATACAAAAACCCCTACAGCGCAAGTAATGTTCTACTCACAGATACACCAGATGAAAACGGTCGTGCCTGACCGAGAAACATTGTGTTAAAATAAAGTCTTTTATTGTATCAGAGTTTTATCCACAATATTTTTATACACTTTGTTGCTATTATTTCACCACGGAGGGTGAATCACATTATCATTGTGGTCAATTGCTGCTGCTATCAAGCCTGTGAAGGGGTATTCATTGTATGTTGCAGTGAATATAGAGAGCGGTGTGGCTGCCATTAGGCTAACCAATTGGTCACAAGTTTCTGCAACATCGCATCGACAACCCGCTGGAGTACAGCTGACCCGGTATCTCGAGAGAGAGAGAAAGTTATCTGGACGACTTCAAGAGTCCAGGAGGCTTCCGTGACACTTCTCAAGTGTCTTGGATCCTGTGAGTAGAACATTACTTGCGCTGTAGGGTTTTTGTATGCTATTGATTATGCACTATGGTGGCGCCTTCTTTCTTATTTTCCTAACATCTGCAGATTTATCACCTTGAGACACCAGCAAGCGTTTTTGAAGGGGTTGCCTGCCACCAGATCTTGGATATCAAGATTTTGTTTCTTCTTGTCATATGGACAATATTACACAGTTGGAAACACCATCTCTGTTCAGTCAAGTGGACTGTTTGTATATGCACATTATCATTAGTAGTTATATTTTATTAAGCTATATATTATTTTAATTTGTTTATCACATCACAATAACATTCATTCACAATATTGTTACACAAATATTTTTTATTGTTTTGGCGCTCTGATTTATATATATATGCACATCTGTTATATATTATTTGTTTGTTTGCACAATTCTTAGATAAACCGTCTCACTAGTCTAATGTTAAGGCTATTGAATTTTCGACTCATACCCCTGTTTTTTAAATATCAAAAACTACTAAACCTAATCACTTCAATGTTTACAGTTTTATAGCGATTCCCAGTCTGGATCTAACTACCAAAATATGTCATCCCACTATAAAGATATGAGCATTTGAAAACATGTGTACACACATACACACATTTTCTTTCACAAAACAGAGCGCACAATTTCAAACAACTCCATAATTTACTTCTACAAGTAAATTTGCTTCATTCGGTTTGTATATTTTGCTGAATTTGCACTAATGTGCTACTGTGAGCTAGCTGAACACATCTGGTGAGACAAAATGGAAAAAAGGCATAAATGTGCAGCAGTGAGTTGCTGCTTGAGCCTACCTAGGTATGGTTTACAGCAAAGGAGAACAAAACAAATTAGATAATAGAAGTAAATTGAAAAGTTGTTTAAAGGGACATGAAATCCAATGTTTATTTCATGGTTCAGACAGAGCATACAATTTTAAACAACTCTTGGTATCCTTTGCTGAAAAGCATATCTAAATAAGCTCAAGAGATTGGTGCTAGCTGCTGATTGGTGGCTGAACTTTTATGACCATTTTTATTGGCTTACAAATGTGTTCAGCAAGCTCCCAGGAGTGCATGGCTGCTTCTTCAATAAAAGATACCAAGAGAATGAAGCAAAATTGACACCCTAAGTAAATTGGAAAGTTATTTAAAAATGTAAAGTCTATCTGAATCCTGAAAGAATTTTTTTGGGTTTCTTGTCCCTTTAAAGTGGCATGCTCTGAATCATATGAGTTTAATTCTGACTTTACTGTCCCTTTAATTTAGACCATTAATTTATGGGCTGGCTGCTAGAGTTTTAACAAGATTTATTGAGCCCCGAGTTAGGCATTGACTGACATTGTATAAGAATTTATTCTTAAAAGGGACATTAACCTGCTGGACACATCTTCAACAGACGGGTTACTAGTCATGCTATTGCTTTTCCTCTCTTTCCTATTTTACAAGACCAGTTGGTGAAGCTGCTCATTATTATACTGGCCGCCTCCATCATGTAATGTGTATTCTTGCGCTGTCACAGATGTGAATAGTGTTATTGCCAGCTTTGTTGTGGGTACCAACTCTAAGCACACAGTACTGTTAAAATACTTACCTTTTTCTTCTTCCAAGCCGGACTAGCGATCCCCCGCCCGCTTCTCATGCTGTACTTAGCACAGCAATGACAAAACCGGCTTCCTCCAATCACGGCGTGGCCTCAGGAAATGTTTGCTGTGGGGGGGGGGGGGGGGGAGTCATGATTAGAGGAAGCCGGATTCGTCATTGCTGACGTAAGTATGATTGCATTATTTATTTATTTTTACTTGTTTGTGTGCATCTGAACTTTGTTCCAATGTAACAAATAAGTACCGGAAGGAAGGGTTTCAAGATGGAAATGTTTATTATTCGACAAACTTGCAGCTACAAATTCTTATAAAAACTTGTAATATGCAAAATAATAAAAACCTAATCTAATACCTCCCACTGCACATGCTACAACCAATCACTATATAATGCGACTATAAAACGCTTGAGGGCATC